>NC_091462.1:21060401-21360401 GCF_027789765.1 Dendropsophus ebraccatus | reverse complement strand
CTCATCTCTGTCTACCACCCTACCCGTGCCCTACGCTCCTCTAACGACTTACGACTAACATCCACCTTGATCCGCACCTTTCACTCCCGTCTCCAGGACTTCACCCGAGCTGCACCAGTTCTATGGAATGCATTACCCAAGACTGTCAGACTCACCTCCAATACACAAAGCTTCAAACGTGCCCTCAAATGTCATCTGTTCAAGCAGGCTTACCAGGTTCCCTAATTTTGACTCAACCCCCCCACACACACACAGACACCTCCACCACGCACACACACACACACGTCAAGCATTTAAGCACTTGGCCCTGTACATGCAGGCATTGGCTGGTGACAGGTTCACCCCCCCTTACCTGCACTGCCTTATTTATAAAGATGGCCGGACCATAAGAACAACGATGCACTTTGCCCCTCTGCCATTCTGTCTCGCACCCCTTCCTAATAGTGTGTAAGCTCATGCATGCGAGCAGGGACCTCACTCCTCATGTATGGATAATTATATGTATCTCTGTAATGTCTATTTTTTGTCTATGTATGTATCCCCAGAATTGTAAAGTGCTGCGGAATCTGTTGGCGCTATATAAATAAAAATTATTATTATTATTATTATTATTATTATTATTATTATTATTATTATTAATTATTATTATTATGTATGTCCGCCTTAAAGGGTTATTCTGGGATCTACATTTTTTAAATAATTTCCTTAAAGCATGATAAAAATAGAAAAAAAAAATCATACTCACCTACCCTGATCCCCACCGCTTTCATTTCAGCACCTTTAAGTCTCCATTACTCTATACCACTTGTTTCTACTTCTGATTTAGGTTTTCTCAGCAGGACCTGCCCACTCAGCTAGACGCCACAGTGTTATTGGCTGAATGGTCAGGTCCTGATGAGAAGAGTCGGCAGCAGAAACAAGAGAGCTGAATTTGTGCTATGATCTTAAGCTGTGGATTATATGGGCATTATGCAAACAAGACAAATTTGGTCAGCTCTCCTACAACACCGTTCAGACAGGCAGGAGCACGTTGCTATGGCTGATATTGCAAACACACAAAAATACAAAAAGTGCAACAGCTCACCGCAATGGCAAGATACAGACTCAATACACATATGAAAATCGCTAAAAGCCGTCCCCACACTGCTAATAAATCTCCATAAAAATAATGAGGTTCTTACCATTTGCAAGCAGTGTAAACCACCCAACCAACAATAAGGTGGCCTCATGCCGGGATGGACACTACACTGTACTATGGCCTCTCAATGGCATATAGTAAGCCTATGCAAGATGCTATGGCTGAAACTGCACAAAAACACAAAGGGGGGGATTTATGAAGACCGGCGTGCAAGTATGTCAGTCTTATATTAGGCCCCGTCCCCTTTTCCCCAGCAGGATTGCCCGAACCTGCGTCCGGTGTACCACATTGTCACCATTGTCACAGGCGAAAATCATGAGAAATGAGGTGCGGGAAGAAGTCACGCCTCCTCCCTGCCTTGTCACGCCCCACCCCAAGCTATCCCAGCCAGCCCATCAGGCAAGCAGGGCATATGGCAGACGTATGCCAGGGAGAAGGGGCGAATCTGCACCTTCTCCCTGGCGTACGCCTCAGGCGGACCATTCATAAATATCCCCCATAAAGTGCAACAACTCACCGCTAGCAAGATGCAGACCAAATACAGATATTTTTGCCAGTATTAGATAAATCCTGCATGCTCAGAGCATGGGCTTATTATATGCCACGGAGAGGCTAGTACAGTGTAGGCCCATCCCGGCATGAGGTCACCTTACCATTACTATTTGCAAATGGTAACCAAGAGCCTCATTATTTTTATGGAGATTTTTTTAGCAGTGTGTGTGTGTGTGTGTGTGTGTGGGGGGGGGGGTTGGTGCTGCTTTTAGCAATTTTCATATCTGTATTGGGGCTGTATCTTGCCATTGCGGTGAGCGGTTACATTTTTTGGGGGAGATTTATCAAAGGGTGTAAAATAACCACTGGTGTAAACTTTCCATAGAAACCAATCACAGCTCAGCTTACAGCTCTGGAAAAATGAAAGCTGAGCTGTGATTGGTTGATGTGGGCAGTTTAACCCCTAGCCACCACTAGGGGAGTTAAGAGGGGGGTTGTGTGGGGACCCCGCTTTGAACTGCTATGCTATGCGGGTGCTATATGCAGTTTGGGAACGCTGCTTTTAGTGGGCATGGTCCGATTGCCGTGCCCGCTAATTAAGTATTTAGATGCAGCTGTCAAAGTTGACAGCTGCATCTAAATTCTTGCTGTCACCCTTCCCTGGTGGTCTAGTGTGGGGATTGCCCCCCAACCCCCCCCCCCCCCCGCGAAGGGATCGCAGAGGGGCGATCCCAGCATCTGCATCGGGCATTCTATTGCTTTCAGCTGCAGCAGCCAAAAGCAATAGAACATAGATCTCATTGATCTATGCAGTATAACTAAACTGCATAGATCTTAATAAGAGATCAGAGAAGAGAGAAGGAAAGGGGCGCTTCCTTGTGTAGTATGAGGGAACCAGGAGTGTGGTAGCAAGATTCTGCAGGGATCCACTCACTAGAGATGAGTGAACTGCTCGGACTTTTGGTCGCAGCAGTTCGCTCTCTCATCATATCTTTGATCCCGGCCGCATAGTTGCGATCCTGCAAATATGCGCCCAGGATATTCCAGGGAATCGCTGTTGAATTCCCTGGAATATCCTGGCCGCATATTCGCGGGAGCGCAAGTATGCGGCCAGGATCAAAAGGCATGATGAGAGAGCGCCGATGCCGTCGGACCAAAAGTCCGACGGTCCGCTCATCCCTAACACTCACCTGGAAGGGTTGTGCAAGGTTAGGTGCAACTCTATTGAAGGCATGTGAGATTGTACTCCGCAGCTATTCTGGGGACATCACTACCAGAGGTAGGAGAAGAGTATGCAACAAGTATGAAGAGGGAACATGGTTTGTGGGCTGGTGGCCTTTGTGTGCCAGGACTGTCTCTTTAAAAGTTGCTGACAGAGGTGCTGTATGTATGGGGAGTCAGTGGAATTAGGAGCCTCCAGCCCCCTGCCCTATGCTCAATTTAAAGGGGATTTCCAGTTAAAAAAAAAAAACATGGCCACTTTCTCCCAGAGACAGCACTCTTGTCTCCAGTTCAGGTGCAGTTTGCAATTAGGCCCCATTCACTTCAATGGAGGGTCCAGCTACACAGAAAGATTATCTGACAGATTATCTGCCAAAAATTTGAAGCCAAATTCAAAAACAGACTATAAACAGAGATCAGGTCATAAAGGAAAGCCTGAGATTTCTCCTCTTTTCCAATCCATTCCTGGATTTGGCTTCAAATCTTTGGCAGATAATCTTTCAGATAATCTTTCTGTGTAAATGGACCCTTAGATACAAAACCTGCACCCAGAAGAAAGAAGCCATGTTTTTATAATGCTGGAGGACCCCTTTAATGCTCACGGTAACTTAGATGCAGGAAAGGGCGAGTGGGCTCCAGAGAATTGAGAAACAGGTGCTGTTAGCGTCCCACTCCTACATTCAAAAACAAAACAGTGACGTGTAGGTGTCCTGCCCAACCTGACACTGGGAAGTAGAGTTTCTGAGGCCACTGACATGATACTCAACAGGTCACATAGTAGCCTTCAGTGTGCAGTTATGTCTGTCAGTGCTTAGGAGTGTGTCTGTATGTTTGGGGGGGGGGGCACCAAACTGAACCTTTGCCCCGGGTGCAGGAAAGGCTTGCTTTATGTTTATATAGACATTATGGAATGAGTGAGACATCTGCAAAGGTAATTCAAAATTGTGACTTGGTTTAAGAGCATTGCTTTGGTTTAAGAGTTCCCTGTACTGGGTGGGAGGGGGAGTGGGGGAGAGACATGGTCTGCATAGCGGGGTCTACAGCTCTGTACTCTGACCCAGGAAGTCTCCCACACCTTCCAAATAATAGCAATTCCACTTCAGGCTGGGGCTCACATCAGGGGACAGGACTGTGGAGGTAATCTCTCCATAGCTGTAACCCCTCTCTCCCCGGACAGAAAGTGCTGCATGTATGTTCCCACATCTGTCCTGCTCATTCCTTCATGCTCCCTGCAGTCTCTGTCCGCCCTTGTGTTTCCCATCCTCTCCATTACTGTACAGTAACTTATAATATTGTCACGGCCACGGCGGCGTCCCGTGTTCCGGGCCGCCGCCGCGACCTCCTCCTGCCCCATGCAGCCGCCGGGGTCCTTGTGCAGGGACCCGGCGCTGCTGCTAGTTCGGCCCCTGGGGGCGCCTCACCTCTCCTCCGCTCCTGTCTCTGTCTGTGCCGGCCAGCGCGCGCGTCCCCGCCTCCTAGGGCGCGCGCGCGCCGGCTGTCTCAGATTTAAAGGGGCAGTGAGCTCCTAATTGGTCCACATGTCAATCACTCCCCTATAAGTTCCAGCCCTGCCCCATTACAGGTGTTGGAGCCTCTACATGCTTCCCATAGCGTTTGGCCCAGCCCCCTGTTGTTCCTGATTCCTATCCGCTACCTGGTCCCAAGTCCTTGTTCCTGATACCTATCCGCTACCTGGTCCCTAGTCCTTGTTCCTGGTTCCTGCTCCCCTGTCACTCCATTGCTCCTGCGTTCAGCCTGTCACCTGCGGTTACGCCTACAGACCTCTGCCAGCACTATCTCCTGCCTACTGCTCCTGCCACGCCTCGCCTGCCGTCACTAGCAACCAAGCCAGGGGTAGCGACCTGGGGGTCGCCTGCCGCAGCAAGTCCATCCCGCCTTGCGGCGGGCTCTGGTGAATACCAGCGGCCCCTTAGACTCCGCTCCCTGGTGAGGTTAGTGCCATCGCTGGTGACGGCCCAGTGGATCCACTACTCCAGGCGTTACAAATATCACATATTCATGTATATTCAAGTATCAACTATTTACTTGGTGCTAGGACCTGCGCGTCCTAATTGTAATTATTATTTTTCTGGAAGATGTTCCTTATTTTTTCCTGATCACAATAAAAAATTTGTTTGGAAAAAAAATAAAATAAATAATATCACAGATTCTGCTGTTTCTGAATGTTTGTTTCATCTGTTGTACATGTTATTCAGAATAATAAATCATTATGTTTGGGGTGTGGAACCAATTGTCTGCATTTCTATGATTTCTTATGGGAAAATTTGCTTTGGTTTAAGAGTGGATTGGGATTACAAGCGCGGTCCCGGAACGGATTATGCTCGTAACCCAAGGCACCACATATATATATATATATATATATATATATATATAATCATTGGCATTTACCATCTTTTAAATAGTGTGTCTTAGCAGTTTGAGGCTATGTTCACACAACGTATATTTTCGTAAAACCACGGCACTTATACAACGGCTGTCATTATTATGAAAATATACATTTACTTCCCCTCTATGGAATCCTGGCCGGAGCGTATACACATAGTATCCCTAGCGGCACCATAAAAAAACTGACATATCAGTTTTCTGCGGCCGCTATTCAGTGAATAGCGGCCGCAGAAAACCTTGTCAGATTGAGCGGCTCCAGCCGCTTGCTTTATTGTTTGCTGGGGGGAGTTCCAAAGCGGGTGCGCTCGGATATGCCCGCATCAGAACTCTGCAGCTCGAAAGATCATCTGTACTACCAGCAGGGATAATGAAAGGCACTGAATTAGGAGCTGCGGGGGATCAGGGTAGGTAAGTATCATTTATTTTACCATACATCCAGCATAATATAAAAAGAATTAGCATCCAAGAATACACCTTTAAATTCTTCATATTCATAATATCACAATGTATAAAGAATACTACGTACAGTCATTGGTTATAAAACTGTTTATTGGATATAAACTTCATGTATTACAGTCAGTCACATTCCAGTGTAGACAGATTATTATATTCGTTGCTGGCTGTTAGGAGCAGTCAGTCTGATTTGTCACACAAAGAAGTTATTAAATTAAAATAAATGTCCTGGAGATATGAAGATATATAATGGTAAAAATGTGTAAACATCCTCTTTAAATGGTTTCCTTCATAAAGACAGCTCTATTAATTTTTGGTCCATATCACCAGCAGTGCGGCTTCTCCTGTAATATACTGTTATTGCTAGAAGTCACACATTTCCTCTACAGCGACCACTAGAGGGGAAATGTAGTATTACATGCTGTCCATTTGCATCAGGGATGGGGAACCTTCGGCCCTTAGGGCCAAAGGTTCCCCATGCCTGATTTAAATGAATAACCAACCATGTAAGACACAGTTGAGCCAGGTCTGCTGTTTTAGTTTGGTAGGGTGTAAGGAAACCAAGCAACCCAGTAGCGTCTTTGCAAAGAGGTTGCCTGCATGACCAGTGGAATATTTCTACTTACAGTACATGGCAGAAGAATAAGTAAATAAATGGCAGTCACTGATAACATTTCTATGTATTAGTCTTTTAAATGTATATTGTCAGTTTGGCAGTAATCACATCTGAATATTATAAACTTTATTAAAGAAAGTTTTTTTTCTTTACATTCATAGTAATAAGTCTAATGTCTATTCTAATGCTAACATATATTAGAAAAGACATCAGGGGAGGCTTAGTAACTACATGCAGCAGCATTAGTGATATGAAGCTATGTGAGGATCGGGGTTTGAGCAGCCCTGCAGTTTCCAAAACAGCAATTGGTGGCCCCTTACTGTTTTCGGTCAATGTATGAATGAAAGAAAAAATAAAAAAAATTGAATAAAGAATAAAAATACTTAAAGTGTCCCTGTTGTTATAACTTTCAAAATCTAAATCAGAAGTAGATGTGATATAAAACAAGTTTGCAATATACATTCATTTTTTTTATTTGTTGTTATCATGCTATAAAACAAAGCTGTACTTACCAGAAATCCAGGTCCAGTCTCCAGAAGGCAAACTTTCTCACTTGTGCTGACTGAAAAATACAGACTAAACCCAGGAATTCCGGCTAGTACAGAGAGTCACGGCTCAATGTGTCCATCAATCACATGACACCTTCTCTCTGTCAGCGCTCAGATGGCCTGGGATACACAGGACTTCCTGTTTTCTGACAGTTTCCTGTTTTCTTGAGAAAAAAAGAGTCAGAAAACAGGAAGTGTCGTGTTTTCCATGATAACTAAAAAATAAATAATGAATATATATTGCAAAATTGCTTTATATCACATCTACTATTGATTTAGATTTTAAACGTTAAACAGTGGCGCTTTAAAGCGACTGCACCATCAGTACATTCACTTTAAGTTTTGCACATGAATAGAACGGCTCCGATGCCGCAGTCCCTTTTTTGAACCGCGGACCGGTTCCTGCGCAGGGCGCTGGTATATTGGGCTGAAGCACTAGAGGTGGGCCGGCCCACCCCCAGTGAGAGGAAACTCCGCCTCTCTAAGATGAAGCTCCATTGATTCTAATGAAGCTGGGTCATAAAGGGGGTAGGGGTTTCCTGACACTGGGGGCTGGCTGGCCCACCTCCAGTGCTTCACGGTTCAAAAAAGGGACCCCAGCACCGGCTTTCCTGCGCTGGCACCGTTCTATTCATGTGCAAAATTTTAAGCGAATGTACTGATGGTACATTCACTTTAAAAAGTTATATCACTTTATTAAAGAAATGTAAAAAAAAAAAAAGCAAAATTTTTCTCTGGAATACCTTTTTGGAAAAAATCTTGAAAACATAGTATTCACAGAATCTTATTAGGAGCTTTTCTTAAAAGTGATCAGATATTCGGGGTAGGCAACATCATCATGAAAAACAACAAACATTTTGGGTGCGCCAACATTATCCACAACAGAATCATAGCGGCCTTTACTAGGGTCACCATTGATATGAGGAGCCTCCTTGTATTCGTATTTTCCCTCACAATATCGGCCGGTGATCACTGCAGCTTGGTAGATGTATTTTTTCCCATTAGAATCAGGAGGAGAATATGTGTCGTTACTAGAGTATGAGGACTCGACAGCGAAGTACGTCCCGTTTCCATATAATGTTGCTGTTGACATAAATACAGTAAGTTTAGTAATATCCTACAATGTAGTCAGATCAGGTGCGTGACTAACACCATATTAGCCATAGCGGCTGCTTTGGGGCCCACCACATCAAGGGGCCTGGTGGCCCGATCCGGCAACACACTTGGCCCCCTGAGCTGTCATTTGCAGCACCTGGTGGCTGAGCGGGCCTCCTGGCTGCTACAAATGTCCCTTTAATTGTAGGCGCATCTGCTATCTGCAGCCAGGGACCACGTGTATTAGCCAGCACAGCCGATCACCGATTCCAGCTAATTAGCCATTTAAATGCAGCTGCATTTAAATGGCTTGTATCCCCTATCCCTGGTGTCTAGTTGGGGGATCTTTGGCCCACAATGCGATCGCGGTGGGGTGGGGGTGGGGGGGGGGGGTGGAGGATATTTGAGATCCCTTCTTCTTACCGGGCCTCAGCATCACATTGGTGCTGATCTCGATTTGGCAATCTGTAGATCTGGGCTGCAACAGCCCAGAGTAATAAAGCAGTGATCTAATGATCTAATCTATGAGAGATCAGTACATTTGTATTAGATGTCCTCCAGGGGGCCTTCAAATTAATAAAGAATCCCATGCCCTAGTAAAAGTTTAAATTACCCCCCTTTCCCATTTTACAAATAAAAAAACAAACAAAATAAAACATATTTTGTATTGTCGCGTGCGTAATCGCCCTAACTATTAAAGCGACTCTGTACCCACAATCTCACCCCCCCCCCCCAAACGACTTGTACCCTCAGATAGCTGCTTTTAATCCAAGATCTGTCCTGCGGCCCGTTCAGCAGGTAATGCAGTTATTGTCCTAAAAAAACAACCTTTAAGCTTGCAGCCCCGTGCCCAGTGGCCGGGGCTTAGATTGTGTATGCATTAAGTTGGCACTACCCCTCCGTCCCTCTTTCCCACCCTCTTCATCATTAGGAATGCCACTGGAACATTTTCTCCTGTCTGAACATTGCACAGGTGCCTTAACGATCCAGCCCATGTTCAGTATTCACACAGGTGGGGAATAGGAGAAAATCTGCCTTGGGCATTCCTAATGATGAGGAGGGCGGGGAGCAGGGACGGAGAGGTTGTGCCAGCCTAATGCATACACAATCTAAGCCACGGCCGTTGGGCACTGCGCTGCCAGTTTAAAAGTTTTTTTAAGACAATAACTGCATCACCTGCTGAGCGGACCGCAGGACAGATCATGGGTTAAAAGCAGCTATCTGAAGGTACAAGTGGTTTGGGAGAGTCAGATTGTGGGTACAGGGTCGCTTTAAGCACAAGGAGGACAAAATGAAAGCACAAAAATGAAAATTGGCTCGGTCCTTGAGGGGTTTAGGCATCCTAACTTCTTTACTTTTTTTTTTTCATTTAAAAGAGACTATCATTTTAAATATAATTACCATAAAAAATTTAGTGGGTTGGCAAGAAGTAGGGACAAATGGGATAGTATTATTCTACAACAGTGAGTGATGCCGCTTCTCTACTACATCTTATAAAATCAGTCAAGGCTGATAAAATAGCTTATTCTAACTTTTTATTCTATATAAGTTGTACATGGTGCTTTCTAGGGTTGTGTGTTTGCCATAGACCAAGGGTTTAGTAACTTACCATTTTTCCCACAGTAGACACGGTTGAATCCATCCCGATTAATGTTGCCAATGGCATTAGCATGGGTGCCGTGGTACAGGTGCCGTATATTTTTCGGGCCGGGGTTTTTTTCATTCACATTTTGCTTGTTAATGGTGAAACTCTTCCACATTGCGACATTCTGAATACGTTTGATCTAAAAGATATAAGAATCATTTGTCCTCAATCTTTTGTCAGACAGTGTGTTACACCTAAATGGAATGTGTCATCACCAAATGATTCAATTTCTTCTTGGATGTGAAAATGATTTGATTGCTTACATAGAGCAATGCAATACATATACAGTACATTGCCTTGATCTATATAAGAGGCACTCCACTGGCATAACCTGCCATAGGCAGACTGTACCAGCAGATCAATAATAAAAAAAAATGGCCAGCACCAGTTTTTTTTATTGTGTTATATGTGGGGGGATACCTCCACTTGGCTTGCACTCCACCCATCTTATGTGGGTGTTTGAAATAGAGTTTAGTTGGGTCCTGCATGGGACAGGTAGAAGTGGAATTCTTATTGCGAAATCTGTGTGAAATTTCTCACCTATGCCCTAGTGTGAACATACCCTTAATGTGAGTCCAAGAGACTCCCATCTCTCTGAGGTTCATCTTAAAGAGGATGTATCATCAGGTACATCTTCTTTAATCTGACATAGGGATAGAACGGCGCCATCACGGGCAAGCCAGTGCCGCGGTCCATTTTTCGATCCGCGGCCCAGTTCCGGTGCCGTTCTATCCACGGGTACCGGGCCGGTGCTCATGCACTGGAGGCGGGCCGGATTGCCCCCAGTGGGAGGGAATTCCCTCCCCTCTATGACGCGGCTCCATTAGAATCAATCGAGCCGTGTCATAGATGGGAAGGAATTCCCTCCCACTGGGGGCGGGCCGGGCCGACTCCAGTGCTTGAGCACCTGCACGATACCCGTGGATAGAACGGCGCCGTACATGGGAACCGGGCCGCGGATCGAAAAACGGACCGCGGCACTGGCTTGCCCGTGACGGCGCCGTTCTATCCCTGTGTCAGATTAAAGAGGATGTACCTGATGGTCAAATGTACCTGTTTGATCAACTAGTTTGCTAAGAATCTCTTTAAAAAATTAAAATTTAGAGCAGTTTTTCCATTTCAGATATCCATATCATGTATACAATGTGGGGAGTATGTATGGCAAGTCCTAGCACTTGCAGGTTGCTGTTGCTCTTTTCTGTTTTTGTCTATATCAGCAGATAATTAACAGATAATTAGCTGAGCGGCGATAGTGAAGATAGTTGGAAGACCGGAGCAGTAAGTATAATTTCTTCGCTCTCTCCCCCCACCCCCCCCACCCCCACACACACACACACACACACCAACAGAGCACAGTCTGGCCACTGGGGGTTAATTTAACCCCCCGGGGACTAGACCGTCACTTTCATATTAACTAGGTACCCTCTGCTCTCCCGAGTGGGAAGCACCTGGGTAAACACTGGAGTCTCCGATTGATTTCAATGGGGCTCGTTACTCGAATCGAGCACTTGAGTATTAAAAAATACTCGAGTAACAAGCATTAGAGTATTTTGGTGCTCCCTTATCTCCAGGTATACATAATAGAACAAAAGACAGGGATAATAACCTCTGTAATTTCATAGATACGCGCTGATGTAGTTTTAAAGAACTTCTCTTTCACATCTTTGTATTCTTCAGATGTTTCCATAAGTCTGATTTCCTGATATTCACTGCTACGGATCTCGGTCCATGTCACCGGATATATAAATGTTGCTGTAGCAAAGAGAATAAACTGGTATAAAATGTTATCCCTTAATCTAATATAACAATAGGTTTTGTGGCTCGGTGGTTACTCTTTCCTTACCTCCCTTAAGCGTTGCTGACACAATCCTTTCCTCTCTTTGGAGCGCCTAAACAAAATATAAAAAAAAACATGAAACACAGAAAAAGTCTACAGCTTTGATCTCCGAGGAAATAAAAACAAAATAGATGTAAAAAGTAATCCAAGACCCAGGTACTGTCATCACTTGTAGTAAAACATTGTGACAACATTTAGAAGATTATAGGTGACCTTGCTATATGTTCATTGGCTGTTAGCTGTAGGCTTTGGGTACTTCTGCCGCCTCTTTCATTCTCCTGAAGCTCTCCCAGGAGCCGAGCGTCTCTGAGCTTCTCCGATGAGACGCTCGGCTGCTCCGGAGAGCTTTGGGGATCCCCAGTAGGCTTGATCGAACAGCGGAAAAAGCTAGGTTTGATCTAACTGGAACCTAGCCGGACCTTCGGCATTTAATTCCTGATGCCTTCGTGGTCCGTGCTAGGTAATAGGCTGTATCCCGGAATTTAAGGCGGTCCCCGGGATGTCTCCTCCTTCCGCACGGACCGTAAAGGCATCAGGAATCAAATGTGGAAGGTCCGGCTAGGTTCGAGTTTGATCAAACCTAGCTTTTTCTGCTGTTTGATCGAGCCTAATCCCCAGCGCAGTCAGTGTACATCCCACTGCCTGCGCTGGGAAAGGGACAGGAGACGCGTGGAGGCTGGCAAAAGGCCCCAGGTGAGTTAACTGTTTTTTTTTTTATAGTGGTCGCCCCATACTGTGGGGATGTGACCATTTTTGAGCGACCATACCCGGCGTATAAGACGATACCCAATTTCTAAGAAGATTTTTCAGGGTTAAAAAGTCATCTTATACGCCAAAAAATACAGTATTACTGCAAAGAGCCCGTTTTAAAAACGTCTGTCCTATCGTCTGTCCTGCTGCCCTGTAGTCATCTTACAATACCTACAGTATACCATTTCCTAAAATGCCTTACTTTGAGGGGACTATCAGCAGGTTATTCCCATCTTATTACAAGATGACAGTCATCACTTTGTGATCGATGATTGAACCTTTGGGACCTCCAACAATTCTAAGGATGAAGCAGCATCAGTACTGGTTTACCTCCTTGTACCCTGTCCTGCACCTGGACACTTGCTGTGCAGGAAAATGTATGGGACTGCTTGGTGCATAACTAGAGGTCATAACCAGAGGAAATCCTAAAGTGCTATATATACCTTCATAAAAAGTCTTGTCTCTCCTGTCCTCCTCATATGCATGAGCATTCATGATGTCTATGGAGTGGGGTAAGCTGCAGCCAGCATTGGTGGTGGCTTATCTCTCTGAGAACAAAGGATCGGGCAGTGAAATTCCATCACACCCAACCCTAATCTCCAACATAGGAAGTCTTGGGACACCCCTATACACCTTTTGGGGACTTGACTCAGTGACCCTCAGATTACAAGATCCATTGACCACTACATGCCTGGAGGGAACTAATCTTGCCAAAAAAGGATATTCTACAAAAGTGCACAATGAGTGGGACATAGAAAATGGCCAAAAGCCCTGTCCTGCGCTTGTCTGTTTTGGACAGCCCTATATGTAATAATAAGTTTTCAACCCAGATCATCCAGTGTCTTACCTGTAACTCTGTGCTTTTTGCTTTGAAAACCTTCAGATACTTCTCGTAAATTTCGTCTTGAAAGACAATTATGGTGATTGTTTCAAGGGATGGGATTAAAGTATCGGTCAAGTACTTCAGAATACTGTTCAGAATTGCCTTGATAGATTCTTCTACATCTACGCCGGCAATACCTTCAAGACACAGATGAGATTTTGTAGTCATTCTTTAAAGGGGTATTCCAATTATAGTTTACAGACATGGAGAGAAAGTAGTGGCTGCACCTCACACCCACGGCTGACACTAATCCCTCTTGGCTACATTTAAACACCAACGCCAGGATGTTGGCATATAATTTGATCAAACCATATTGCCTGATGTAGCGCGTGCAGGTCCCCTGGCCCACATGAGTCCCTACACTAAATCAACACTGTGACGGTCAGCGACCGCCAACCCCGCAGAGCGAGCGCAAGCAGGGAAGGAAGGCCACGGAATGGCCCTGCAACCCCACTGTCACAGGACCAAACCCCAAGGGCCCACCCAAGAACCAGCAGGCACCGCCGGTGGAGAAAGGGGTCACCAAGCAACACAAGTGTGAACAAGATCTAACTACTCACCATTGCTCCTGCAGGTAGAATGGGAAGAAGAGAAGGTACTTACCATGTGTGTACAGGTGCTTCCTGCTAATTGGATCACATGGGTCTTACCAGGAGGAGTGCTAGCACTCAGAACAGAGAGAAAAGTAAAATACGACATGGAGAGAAAGGAGCTGCTGCACCCCACACCTATGGCTGACACTATTGCCTCTCAGCTACATTTAAAAACCAACGCCAGGAGTCCCTACACTAACCCCACACTGTGTCGGTCAGCGACCGCCAAACCCGCAGAGCGTGGTCTCTCATTCTACCTGCAGGAGCAATGGTGACAGCTTGCTCACACTTGTGTTGCCTGGTGGCCGCTTTCCCTGCCGGCAGCGCCTGCAAGGTTCGGAGGGGCCCTTCGGGTTTGGTCCTGTGACATTGAGGTTGCAGGTCCATTCCGTGGCCCCCTTCCCTGTTTGCGCACGCTCGGCGGGGTTTGCGTCCATTGACCGGCACAGTGTTGTTTGGTTAGGGACTAGAGATGAGCGAATACGATTCGATTGAGATGGTATTCGATCAAATATTGCAGTTTTTGAAAGATTCAAATTCAATCGAGTAGTGTGGCGAATACACGGGAAACATTCGAAAGCCCTCCCATCGCACTTGGCGGTTTTTACCAGGATGTTGGTATATAATTTAATCAAACCATATTGCCTCATGTATCGTGTGCAGGTCCCCTGGTTCACATGAGTCCCTACACTAACCCCACACTGTGTCGGTCAGCGACCGCCGAACCCGCAGAGCGTGGTCTCTCATTCTACCTGCAGGAGCAATGGTGACAGCTTGCTCACACTTGTGTTTCCTGGTGGCCGCTTTCTCTGCCGGCGGCGCCGGTGGGGTTCGGGGGGGCCCTTCAGGTTTGGTCCTGTGACATTGGGGTTGCAGGTCCATTCCGTGGCCCCCTTCCCTGTTTGCGCACGCTCTGCGGGGTTTGCGTCCGTTGACCGGCACAGTGTTGTTTGGTTAGGGACGAGAGATGAGCGAATATGATTCGATTGAGATGGTATTCGATCAAATATTGCAGTATTCGAAAGTTTCGAATTCAATCGAGTAGTGTGGCAAATACGCGGGAAACATTCGAAAGCCCTCCCATCGCACTTGGCGTTTTTTTTTTTAATCCAATCTCCATGCAGGGAGGCCGTGAGGGACCCTGGGAGTAAGCACGCAGCGCAAAAACGGTGTCTACCCTCATTGGATAGCTGAACCACATGACCTCGAATCTTAAATACTTGGCTCCTGCCTCTCAACCGCAGATGCGCTTTCAACCTAGCCAGAAAAAGATCTTGCTGCAGGGAGAGATAGGTTTTAGTAGCGTTTTGGTTAGGCAGGCTTACTACAGACCCTAAAAGTTCTTTTCAGGGCTAAGATACAGCGAAAAAGTCATCTCTGAATCCAAAGCACTTCTCAGTGCTAAGAAATAGAAGATATAACAACAGCATCAGCTGGTGTATTTATTCCAGTACCCTGTGTGTACAAGTGACTTATAGTGTCCTTGGTTTAGCCCCCTAAGGCCACGTTATACATACTGTTCCAGTAGCCCAATAAAAGGCACATGATACATATTGTTCCAGTAGCCCAGTAAAAGGCACGTGATACATATTGTTCCAGTAGCCCAGTAAAAGGCACGTGATACATATTGTTCCAGTAGCCCACTAAGGGCACCTGATATATACTGTTCCAGTAGCCCAGAAAAAGGCACGTCATACATACTGTTCCAGTAGCCCAGAAAAAGGCATGCCATACATATAGTTCCAGTAGCCCAGAAAAAGGCACGTCATACATACTGTTCCAGTAGCCCAGAAAAAGGCATGCCATACATATAGTTCCAGTAGCCCAGTAAAAGGCACGTAATACATATTGTTCCCGTAGCCCAGAAAAAGGCACGTCATACAAATAGTTCCAGTAGCCCAGTAATAGGCACCTGATGCATATTGTTCCAGTAGCCCAGTAAAAGGCACGTCATACATACTGTTCCAGTATCCCACTAAGGGCACCTGATACATACTGTTCCAGTAGCCCAGAAAAAGGCACGTCATACAAATAGTTCCAGTAGCCCAGTAATAGGCACCTGATGCATATTGTTCCAGTAGCCCAGTAAAAGGCACGTCATACATACTGTTCCAGTATCCCACTAAGGGCACCTGATACATACTGTTCCAGTAGCCCAGAAAAAGGCATGTCATACATATAGTTCCAGTAGCCCAGAAAAAGGCACGTCATACATGCTGTTCCAGTAACATTCGTACAGCATGACGCGTGATACGCACGAATAACATGATGCTCTACGGACGCACATTGGAATCATGTATGTAACACTGCGAAAGAAATACGAACGAAATGTGTGAACATTGCCGTAAACGTTCGTAAAGCAAATATTTTTCCTTCGCAGCTGCGAAGAGTGCCATTATACTGCGATGTTGGGGTGTTGGGTGCACCCAGGCATGCTCCCCCTAATGTCCCAGTGTCATTCTGGAGGTGTTTGCATGGTCTAGGGAGGTTTCATGGGGGACTTGGTGACCTCCAAATGCTGCAAATTTATTCCCATAGACTATAATGGGATTGAATATTCGTTCGAATAGTCCTTACAGCGGCGTCACCATACCCTGTCCCCTTCACATATGGTGGAATAGAGCCAGTTTTTTTCTGTCTGGCAATCACAGGATGCATTTTTCCCTGATATATCTGAAGTCCAGATGCCATGACTAAGAGCCAGGTTGGCTCGAAACGCGTCGGCTGTTTCTTTTAATGAAGTTTCTACAATAAAGTTGAATATTTTACATTATCTGAAGGCATCCTGTTGCTTTTCTTGATATGGACACCCCGGTATCCAGGGGCTATTACCTTCGTGCTCAACAATCCACTATTTCATCCTATTAGCTATCTTTTCCATTTTATTACAAAGGATTCTGATCTCTCTTCGAATACAATGATCTCTTCCAAAGGAATTCACTTAACACTATTAGTTTCCTAAAATGTTTGTTAAAACATTGGATACTAGACACTGTACCTTCTATTTCTGATGTTATCTCTGCATTAAAAGTAATATTTCATTGGGAACTCTTAGATATAATACGTTCTAAAGAAAAGTCAACAAAGTCATTTATGTCTAAATGGAAACTTTTTTTACTCCATGATTTTACCACCGAAGAGAGAGAACAAATAATGAATCAATTTAAAGCCACCTCATGGTATTGCATGGCCGCACAAAAAGGAACCCTGGGAGCACTTCAAACTTCTTCATCTCTTTTTTATCTCATAAGAAACTTTAGTATACCATATTGATAGTATTAGTATATTACTGGCATTTGCGTTATGTTCAAGGTGAAATTTTTGTTTTTTGTTGTTTTTGTTTTTCTTGAAAATACTTTGTTACTAAATATATGTATATGTATATGTATGTACACACAGTGCGTGTGTGTGTGTGTGTATATATGTGTATATGTATGTGTGTGCATAGATATGAGAAAAAAGAAAATAGGCATTTTTATACTATAGTATAATAAACATACTCCTGTAGTCATCTACGTGCAACATCTTTTTGTCAGATAATATTCAATATTATATGTATGTTTCCTGTTTTTGACAATGCCGTCAATAAAATATCTTTACAAAAAAAAACAAAAAACAATCCACTATTTGAGAGTGCATGAGTGCATAAGACTGGGTGCTGACCACTTCGCTTCATGTTTGTTTTGTCCAATTTTAGTTTGTTACACCCTATGCATAGGATAGGAGATAAGAAGTTGATTGGTGAGGGTCCAACCACCAGGACCCCACCAATCCTGGGAACAAGACACAATCGTCACTAAAATAAATGGAGCGCTTACTGCATCTGCTCCGCCGAATGTTTGAATTTAGTGCTTAGAAACATTTTCTGAGAACCAAAAGAGTGATGGCCACCCAGGCACGGTAAGTCCTCCATTCATTCAGGGATGATTTTGTAATGTTTTGGTGGCGGGGTCCACTTCTTCTGTCTTTTACCTTCACTCTAATATGAACACTACAATAACAACCACAACCATCAAAAATATTGTGAAAGCCACAACATCCAGACATAGTGACAGCCAGTCAGCATGAGCAAAATCAGGCATTCCTAGCAAAGTCTCTGTGGGTAATGCTGCCACCTGCTGGTTGTTCTTGTCATTTATCTCTCGACCTTCAAACAAATTGTAGGTAAAACATGCATTGGGGTATAAATAACCTGGCAGAACTTTAAGGCTATGTTCACACTGCGTAAGATTCCGTCCGCAGTTCTTACGCCGCCGTACATGTGCGGCTGAAAATTCACCTGGGCTCAGCGATGCAGTGCTTCAATATACTTGCTTTATTTGAGTGATCCAAAAAACAACGGAGACCAGCCATGATTAAGGGTACGTGACGTACCGGAAAGGCGTTGGCGTGGGTCTGAGAGAGCGCATTACATGTCTCCGTTGTTTTTTGGATCACTCAAATAAAGCAAGTATATTGAAGCACTGCATCGCTGAGCCCAGGTGAATTTTCTTCATTGTTACTTACACGCAGTTGGAGTGGGGGCTCGTGCAGAGCGACTTGCTATAGTGCTGAGCTGGCTACACTATATGAAATGTGTGGCTGAAACTACGGGCGTGGGAAAAATCGACATGTGGCCGGATGCGTACGCACCGCAAACATACGCCCGTAGTACAGTTATACTTCCCTAGCTTGATTCGAAGTGATCTTAGGCAGGTCATTTACTTGGAAATCTTCGCCCAGCCCAATAAAACTCACAGAACCTTTTGGATCGAAAAATCAAGTTCAATTTGACTGAAATAAGTACTCCGTACGGGACCGCATGGAAATCCACGGCCGTGAGTTTGAACATTTCCGTTCTTAAACAATGGTCTTGTTCATTTCTCACGGCGGCGTATACGATATACGTACGTATACGTAGTGTGAACTGTGCGGCCGTATATCGTATACTTTCAAGCGAACGCATCAACCTCAAAACTACGTGCGTATATTCGCGGTTTGCACTACGAGCGGAAATATACGTAGTGTGAACATAGTTTAAGGGTGCATTCACACGTAGTGGATCCGCAGCAGATTTGATGGTGCAGATTTAATGCTGTGTTCAGTTATTTAGATGAAATCTGCTGCGTATCTGCATCATCAAATCTGCTGCGATACAGTGTGTGTGTGAAGCTATCCTAAAAGATCTTTTTTCTTTAAGTAACCTTTGATTGTATAGGGTTTCTTGCAATTCTAACTTACACAGCTTTGAGATTTTTTTCTGAACAATTTAACAAAAAACTAGAAACCATTGCCATTTTTGATGGACACCTTGGAAAACCATAATAATACAAATGATAAGTAATATATGTCTATAGCGCAGATCAGTGGCCATAGCAGTGTCCGACCTCAGCTACTGTCAAATCAGACAATTGTATGTGCCGAGCCAGAAACAAGAAGCAATGCATTAATATTTTTCTATTTAGTACCTACATGAACTTAACTGCAAAAATTCTAAATTAAAATTGTGGTTCACAAAAAAATTTCAGATCAACTGGTCTTCCAGTACTTATCAGCTGTATGTCCTACAGGAAGTGATGTATTCTTTCCAGTCTGACACAGTGCTCTCTGCTGCCACCTCTGTCCATATCAGGAACTGTCCAGGGCAAATCCCCATAGAATACCTCTCCTGTTCTCCAGACTGAGAATACACCACTTCCTGCAGGACATACAGCAGCTGATAAGTACTGGAAGACTTGAGATTTTTTTAATAGAAGTAAAATTACAAATCTCTGGCACTTTCAGGCACCAGGTGATTTGAAATAAGTTATTTTTGGGAACTATCCCCTTAAGACCATGCAGTGCTATTTTTTTTCTTACAATGGAAACTTATGGACCCAATTATAAAGTTAGTGGTTCCAACTATGTAATATGGCTGGACCATGGACAAATAAAGCACTTGTGCCTGGTGTCGACCCCAATTGTAGTCTGTAAGCTCCAGCAAGCAGGTCTTGTTTACACTTTGTAATTTGTATTTTATTTTTATTTATTCTAATTAATTGTGTATTATGTAACTCTGTACTGCATGCATTAAAAAAACAAAAAACAAAAAAAAAAACGCTGCGGAATCTGTTAGCACTATACAAATAAATATTATTATTATTAGTGGTGTACATCAGGCAATGCTGGTGTCCTTTATATCAAGATTTAGGCCCAGATTTATCAAAGAGTGTAGTATTTAGACTGGTGCAAACTGCCCACAGCAAACTATCACAGCTCGGCTCTCAGCTCTGGTAAAATGAAAGCTGAGCTGTGATTGGTTGCTGTGGACAGTTTGCACCAGTCTAAATTTTACACTCTTTGATATATCTCCTCCTTAATGTTGCCTTGTGGTTTCCATTATAAACTGGAACAGAGCTTTAGTTTCAGCGGGGTGGTGAAAAGAAAAAAACCTTTGATACTGAAAAAAAAAGAAAAAGTAGAAGAACCAAGAAGCAACGCTTTACCTGTCCCAATGGCCGGCAGAGACAAACTCTTGAACCCATTCTTATGGCACTCGCTTAGAATTCTGTCGATGGCAGGTTCATAATCAGGCACAATGATTGGTCCGATAATATGCATTATATGTTTGCTTTCAAGTTTTCCACCGCTTGTAATTGCGACTCCATCTGATGATATACGACCTGAAATAGATTCACAGACATGTAAATGTGAGCTGTTCTCAATAGCTTATGTCTAGTCCTCATATACCATTACAAGGAATATGAAGACAGAACTGTCTGTTTAGCTAATTATAACATTATTTAAATATAATAACAGAGGAACACTAAATTTACGTTTGACATATATAAAAAATAAGGAGCATATAGACAGTATAAAATGTCAGAGGTGGCTACCGGGCCTTGTTTGATCTTCCACTCAAAAGCCACCAGGCGGTCTGTGCGCCTAATATGTAAATGAGAAGAGATGAGTTCGACGTCCATAGAAAATCACTGCTCTACTGAGCGAGTAAGTATCAGGGGCTCTAAAGGGGGGTTGGGAGGGCTCTTCCCAAGGTGCTGGGGTGATTCTCTTTAAGCCATAGGCCCAGTGTTCTAAAAATTTAGTGTGGGACTTAGCAGCCTAACTTGCAATCTTCTCCATGACGTATATTTGCTCACCTTTCCCTAGCCAGTGCTGAATCTTGAGAGGTGTTGTCAGGACGGGGCAGGTAGGGACAAGACACGCCAGTGAGCCCTGAAACTGAACCCTCCAACTGTCCCTACCTACTTGCCTCAGGCAGCCATGGACAACCATGAAGACATTCCCTTCACTGGGTACGTGCACACTGAACGAGACAGACAGACAAACACAATATCGGATAGTAAACTAGCAAACCAAAAGCAGACGGACAGCACAGTACAAAAACAAATATCAGTCGGATAGTCTAAAGTCAAAGCCAGAGGTCAGGTAGAGCCAGAGGTCAAAGACAAGCAAGCAAAGGGAGTTAGGACGGGAAACGCAGAAATAGACAGGTGGGAGCTGGGACCAGGGTATTACCTAATTACCCAGCTCTGAGAACCTGCCTCAGCTTTGTATTATGCTGACCAAAAGCCCGGTCCAGATCCCCATTGGACCAGCACTCAGATCTTCCAGGCTGCAGACAGGCAGAGAAACCTGTGTAAATCAAGTCCCACAGCTTCTCAGCTTAACTCCTGCATTGCCAGGAAGCTGAGAAGCAAGCGGGTGTGTCACACAAAAGCAAAACAGGCCCAGTGCACACCAGGTTACTGCACAATCCTGACAGGTGTGGTTTGATTTAAAAATTGTGGGCCAACAAGTTAAGCCGCCATTATTAAGTGGGTTAAAAGTGGTTGTTTGGACATTTTTATATTTTGATGGGAGCAGAACTAGTTGGAGTGAGTTGAATCCATTTTTGTTTGAGTTTTCGAGACAGTTTTCTCTTCTTCCATCCAAAACGGCTGGATCAGAGGGCAAGCGCATAGTATGTGTAGGAGAGTGCCAGACGTTCCATCACACCTCAAATAGGACTAATTTGCCGGCAGCCCCATCCTGCACAGTTGGTGGGGTGTTCTGTGCCATGCTAAAAGCAAAGCTGGGCTTTGAAGAAGTCTTCTGAGAGAGTATAAAAGATTAAAGCTTTGAACTACATTTTGGTTTATGGATCTTGAGAGAACAAAAGGGATTTAATTAAACTAAGAAGGAGGTCTTTTGTATGTGCTGAGATCATTTAGACGTTTAACAGTGATACAAAGGTCTTTTATGTGTAGAAAATGGAGTTTAGATCTTAATGGTAAGGGAAGGAGTCAAGTCAGGGACTCCTCTTGTTTGCTAACCATGTCAGACAGTTTGGTATTAATGGGGATAGAGTTCCACAAAGTGTCACATGATGTTGTTGGGTGTTAGAAGTGTTTGGCAAACTGTAGTGGCATGTATGGTGAGGGAGGGAGTGATAGAGAATATTTTGTGTTTGGCGTGTGTCATGTAGACATGATGGCATTGGTAATCGGTAAAAGGGTTCACACTGAGGAATAGGCGAGGAATTGAAGAGGAAAGTTTCCTGCTTACGTGTTCACAATGAAGAATCCGCGCAGATAACATCCCGCAGATTCCGCCACTCGCCCCTCTGTCCATGCCATAGACTCCATTCTAGGCTCGGGTGGATTAAGCTGTCCGCTCAAAGTATTGACATGTCAATTCTTTGGGCAGATGGCAGAATCCACCTGATGCGAGCGGGAGCACCCTAAAATTCTGCTTGAAATTTCCTCCTCTTCACTTCTAGAGGAATTCAATCGTTATTCAAGCAGAAATTCAAAGCTCCAACGACTTCTATGGGATTTCTCTAGGGAAATCTGCCCAAACAATTGATACCTCAATTCTTTGGGCGGAAAATAGATCCGTGGCGGAATATTACATGCGTGAATTCCACCGTGTTAACAACAGCAGAAATACCATTGAACACAATGGGACATTGCTCTGTTAATATTTTACGGGCAGAATTTCAAGAGGAATCCACAGGAAATTAAGTGCAGATTTCGTTTCTAATTCCTCGCCGACTCCTCAGGGTGAACATACCCAAAGACTGTGTTTGGGTATATACCTGGGTTCGGACCAAAGTAAGTATCCAAGGCTAGTTGGAATTTGGGCTTTCTCAGCTTGTTTATTAAGGCCTTATTCACACGTTCCGTAATTTACGGATCCGTATTTCCGTATCTGAGTTAGTGCACATTGAAGTGTATTGGGCTATTCACACGATCAGTAGCAGAAATGGATGAAAATCAATCCGTAAAAAAAAAAGGACATGTCCTAGTGCGGACCGGGTGCGGACCCCTTTTTTTTTGCGGATCCTCTCATTGAAATCAATTGGTTACGGATTGTTAACGGATTGTAACATGTTGGCATCCGTATTTCTGCAAAAAAATCCGGATGAAGTGCATTGAAAAGCAATGAGTAGTAAAAAAATGGAATTACGGAAATACGGATGGAATACGGATGGAATACGGATGTCCAATCCGCAATTTCTCACGGGTTGTTTCAGGACCAGAAAAAAATACTGAACGTGTGCATAAGGCCTAAGTATTCTGAGTATTTATCAGCGAGAGTAATCTACCTATGAATACGGCTTCATAGTAAAGAAACGGGGCTGGAATAGGGATACCGCCACCTGCTTTTCTGCGGAAATAAGCAGAGTGGAATCTTATTTTCTAATTCAATACTTATCACTTTAGCTTGAAATCCACTTTCAAATTCAGGAAATCAAAAAAATTTTTACCAATTTTTTTGCATTCCTCCGTAACAGTATCCCCTGCCGCCTTCAGGATTGCCCCTGAAACACCTGGAAAGACAGAAATGACATACAGTACATACTTTTAGGATGCCATTCAGTCTTTAAGACACAGTGCATACTTGCATGGCATTATGGGATTGTTCCTTATAAATTACTTCAGGATAGGCAATTAATTTGCTGCATACGCTGTATGCGGATTACTTGCTTGCAGTCATGATGGTAGAGAGTGCGTAAGACTTATGTTTAATGGTCCCTAAACATGGACAATCTTCATTGATTGATGTCTCTAAAGTTGTGTTTACACGGAACGATTATCGTGCGAATTCGCACAATAATGATTGAATTCAAACGATAATCGTTCCGTGTAAACGCAGCAAATGATCAAACGACGAACGAGAAATCGTTCATTTTGATCTTACAACATGTTCTAAAATCGTAGTTCGTCATTCGCAAAAAAATTGCAGATCGTTCCGTGTAAACAGTCGTCGCGAAAGTCCGTCCGCTCGCAGGCCGGCCCATAGCCCGGCCCCCCCGCTCGCAGCCGGCTCCCCGCTCATCCGCAGCCCGCCCCCCCGCTCATCCGCAGCCCCCTGTGCCGGCTCAATCGCCACCCCCGCCGCCCCGATCGCCATCCCCGCCGCCCCGATCGCCATCCCCGCCGCCTCTCCGATTCCCCCCCCCCCCGCCACGAGCATAACTTTCCTGCTCGGCGTAGCGGGTGTTCGAAATTCCCGGCTCCCCTCTTCAGCCAATCAATGCGGCGGCGGTGGCGATCGAGCCGGCGCAGGGGGCTGCGCTTCACCGTGGGGCTGGGCTGCGGATGAGCGGGGGGGCCGGGCTGCGGGCGCACAATCTTAAAACGATCGCAAAACGATTTTTCCGTACTATATATCCTACCGTCTAAACGCTGATCGTTCTGAAAAAAAAATCGTTACTCCAACATCATTAATCATACGATCGGCCGAATTATCGTTCCGTGTAAAAGCAGCATAATGCTGCGTTTACACGAAACGATTATCGTGTGAATTTGCATGATAACGATCGAATTTGAACGATAATCGTATGTGTAAACGCAGCGAACGATCGAATGACGAGCAAGAAAACGTTCGTTTTGATCTTTTAACTTAAATCGTCGTTCGCAAAAAATTCGCCGATCGTTCTGTGTAAACAGTCGTCGCGCGAAAGTCCAGCAGCCCGGCCCGCAGCCCCCTGCGCCGCCCCGATCGCCACCCCGACGCTCCGGTTGGGTGATCTGATCGGCGGGGGTGGCAATTGGAGCGGTGTCGCCGGGGGGGGGGGGGGGGGGCGGCGCTCAAGCCGGTGCAGGGGGCTGCGGATGAGCAGGGGGGTCGGGCTGCGGGTGCGCGATCTTCAAACGATTGCAAAACGATTTTTCCGTACAATATATCGTACCGTCTAAACGCTGGTCGTTGTGAAAAAAAATCGTTACTACGACATCGTTAATCGTACGATCGGGCCAATTGTCGTTTCGTGTAAACGCAGCATTAGACAGGGATATGTCACCATGAATAGTGATCTGTTTCTGATGTCAAGAATCGGATTACATTATTCAAATCCGCCTCCTTGAGTACATGCTGGTAATTAGCATAGGGCATGTTTGGTGAGCAGAGTACTTCCTTTGACTAATGCACACTTTATACACATCATACAAATTAGCCTATCATCTACAAGGTCATAGAATCTCTGTATGTCAGTAATTTTAGAAAGGATCACATAGAGGAAAAAAATTCAGATGCTCCATCAGATATTATTTTAATTATTTTCCGCTGTATTATAAATGAACAGAATTAAACATATATTGGTAGAGTTATTTACAACCTTTCCATGGTTTCCTTCAGCTTTTGATTCAAACTGCTCTCTTGTATTCATTAGCAAAACTTTCTGCCTGATGTACACTCTATCCGCCAATTCAGCCAACTATCTTCATCCTACTACACCTTCTAGGCCAGATATATTTGGACATATTCCTAGCTAGAGTGTACA
This sequence comes from Dendropsophus ebraccatus, assembly GCF_027789765.1. Classification (NCBI taxonomy): domain Eukaryota; kingdom Metazoa; phylum Chordata; class Amphibia; order Anura; family Hylidae; genus Dendropsophus; species Dendropsophus ebraccatus. The sequence continues at coordinate 21,334,975 of NC_091462.1, read as the reverse complement.
GCAGGAACAGGAAGTCCACTACAGGATGTCCACTAAGTGGGTCAATGAAGACAGCAGAACAGAGAGTTAGGATTAAAAGCAGAAACTTTAAAGGCCTTGACTTGAATTCCCCTTTAGAAGCATAGACCATACATACTAATACTTACCAGAAGACCGATTCAGTGATGGAAATGTTAAGTTCACAATACAGTCCATCGCGTGTTCAGTAATGTCACCTTTGACTAATTCTATCAATTTTCCAAAAGCCGAGAAGTGAGGATAATTTTTCTAAATTAAGAGCAAAAAGTATATGAAAATACCAATAAGGTGACTGGTTTGTTAACATTATATATAGTAAGGTGACTGGTTTGTTAACATTATATATAGTGACTGATATTAAAGCGTAACTATAAAATATTTTGACCTTTCAGTTTTAGTTAGCTTAGGTCATGATAAGAATTTTTGTAATATACATTAATAACCTAAAATGAACAGTTTTTTAAATACATAAGGCTAATTGTCCCCTTACAGCCCTCTCTGGCTCTGAGTTATTTCTGCATTCCTGCTGGACACGCCCCCTCCCTAGAGATCAGTCCTGAGAGTACAGACTCTGACAGGAGGATCAGATAACAGCCCTGACACAGAGAGAAACATAAACAAACCCTCCTCCCCCCCTCCTAGCAGCACGTTCTCCCCCCTCCCCTCACAGAGGTGACTAAGCAGAGCTGAGGGTGTTGTGTGTGAGGAGCAGCGCAGGGGAAGAGCTGGATGGAGGGACAAGTGTTTCCAGTGCCACCATGACTCCAATGTACTGCATGAGGGAGAGTGGGTGAGTCACTGAGGGGAGGACTACAAGTCCCAGCACAACACAGCTATAGTCCTTCCATAGTACATATAGCACTCACTATCAGATGTCTGCAGCAGGTGCCCCCACCTCCATGGCTGACATTATCCTACAGTGTTATGAGAGCAGATGACTGTATCTAATCCCACTGTGTGTGACACCATCTGCTGGAGCTCTGTATCTAATCTTACTGTGTGATACTGTATGCTGGGCTGTATCTAATCCTGCTATGTGTGATATATCTGTTTAGGTGCTGATCAGTGGATAGAGGGATGCAGCCAGGGAGATGAGGGATAGGCCACGCCCACTTTCTCTCAGCCAGAAGAAAAATTCATTTATTCCTCTGAGCCAAACACCTGGTCATATCTCAGCGAGCGTACATGCTATCCACGCAGTTTAGGGCTCTTTTTAAAGGGTAACACAAGGGCTTTTTATTTGAGGAATTTCATTTTTTGGCTACTGAAATTATAGTTACGCTTTAAGCTGTATTAAAAATTTTGCACCATTCCTATATTCCACATATACATGTACATTATTCAGGAGAATTAATTGAAATTAAATGGAAATGAAACATTCTACCTGCAGCCACCACTAGAAGTAGCTATTGAGTTTACTGCATCCTGAATTATTAAGGCTGGGTTCACACTGCGTTTTTGTAGTCCATTTTTACGCAAAGAACTGATGAAAAATGGATGCATTTGTGTGTATCCGTTTTTCATTTGACTCCCCTTTAACCCCTTCAAGACTAAGCCTATTTGGGCCTTAATGACCAGGCTCATTTTTCAAAATCTGACCTGTCTCACTTTATGCGCTTATAGCTCAGTGATGCTTTAACGTATGCTAGCGATTCTGAGATTGTTTTTTCGTCACATATGGCACTTTATATTAGTGGCAAAATTTGGTCACTACTTTGTGTGTTTTTTGTGAAAAACATCAAAATATCATGAAAAATTGAAAAAATTAGCATTTTATGAACTTTGAAATTCTCTGCTTCTAAAAAAAGAAAGTTGTATTACATAAATTAGTTACTAAGTCACATTAGAGATATGTCCTCTTTATTCTGGCTTCATTTCATAGACATATTTTACTTTTTTAGGGTGTTACGGGGCTTAGAAATTTATCTGCAAATTACCACATTTTCGTGAAAGTTTCCAAAACTGATTTTTTTAGGGACCAGTTCTTTTTTTAAGTTGATTTAGGAGGCTTGTATACTGGAAACCCCCATAAGTGACCCCATTTTGGAAACTAGACACCTTAAAGAATTAATCTAGGGGTATAATGAGCATTTTAACCCTACAGGGGCTAGAGCAAAGTATTCACCATTAGGCCGTAAAAAAATGGAAAATTAAAATTTTCCAATAATATATACATTTAGATTAAAGTTTCTCATTTTCAAAAGGAACATGAGAGAAAAACCACTGTATGGGCACACAGCGGTGCTCAGAAGGAAGGGAGCGCCAATTAGCCTTTTCAATGCAGATTTTGCTGAAGAAGTTTCTGAGCGCCAGGTGCGTTTGCAGTGCCCCTGTAGTGCCAGCGAAGTAAAATCTCCCCATAAGTCACCCCATTTTGGGAAGTGCACCCCTCAGAGAATTCATCTTGGGGTGTGGTGACCATTTTGACCCCACAGGTATTAGAGGAAAGTATTCAAAAGTAGACAGTAAAAATGAAAAACGCGAATTTTTCCAATAATATATTCCTTTAGTTTGAAATTTCTCAATTTCTTGAGGAACAGGAGAGAAAGTTCACTGCAAAATCTGTAACGCAGGTTCTCCTGAGTAGAACAGTACCCCATATGTGGGCATAAACCACTGTATGGGCACACAGCCGGGCTCAGAAGGGAAGGAGCGCCAATTAGCATTTTCAATGCAGATTTTGCTGAAGAAGTTTCTGAGCGCCAGGTGTGTTTGCAGAGCCCCTGTAGTGCCAGCGGAGTAAAATCTCGCCATAAGTCACCCCATTTTGGAAAGTGCACCCCTTAAAGAATTCATCTTGGTGTGTGGTGAGCATTTTGTCCCAACAGGTATTGGAGGAAAGTATTCAAAATTGGCCAGTAAAAATGAAAAACTCGAATTTTTCCAATAATATGTTCATTTAGTTTAAAATTTCTAAATTTCACAAAGAACAGGACAAAAAATGGCCCCCAAAATCTGTAAAGCAGGTTCTCCTGAGTACAACGGTACCCCATATGTGGGTATAAACCACTGTATGGGCACACAGCAGGGCTCAGAAGGGAAGGAGCGCCAATTTGCTGGAGCAAAACCGCAGCTAGTAATAGTTATTAGAATAGCGCAGTTACTAAAATACAATTAAAAAAATGAGATTACAGGTAATGCGGGGTGGTTACAGACAGTCTGGGGTGGTTCCGGGTAATCTGGAGTTGGTTCCGGGCAAGCTGGGGTGCTTACGGGTAATCTGGAGTGGATACGGACAACCTGGGGTGGTTACGGGTAATCTGGGGTGGTCACAGGCAACCTGGGGTGGTTAAGGCAATGTGGGGTGGATACAGACAACCTGCTGTGGTTACAGACAACCTGGGGTGGTTACTGGTAATCTGGGGTGAATACGGTCAACATGGGGTGGTCACGGGCAACCTGGGGTGGTTACGGGCAACGTGACATGGATACGGACAACCTGCTGTGGGGACAGACAACCTGGGGTGGTTACAGACAACCTGGGGTGGTTACAGGCAATCTAGGGTGGTTACAGGCAACCTGCTGTGGTTACGGTAAACATGGGGTGGTTAAGGGCAACGTGGGGTGGTTACGGGCAACGTGGGGTGGTTACGGATAAACTGAAGTGCTCATAGGTAATCTGAGGTGGGTACCTGTAATCTGGCGTGGTTACGGGCAATCTGGCGTGGTTACGGGCAATCTGGCGTGGTTACGGGCAATCTGGCCTGGTTACGGGCAATCTGGCCTGGTTACGGGCAATCTGGCGTGGGTCATTGGCAATGTGCGGTGGTCAGAGGCAACGTGCGGTGGTCAGAGGCAACGTGCTGTGGTCAGAGGCAACGTGCGGTGGTCAGAGGCAACGTGCGGTGGTTGCGTGCAACCTGGGGGGGTAACATGTAATCTGGCATGATTACGGCAACCTGGGGTGGTCACGGGCAACCTGGGGGGGGTTACAGACAATCTGGCATTGTTACGGATAAACTGAAGTGCTTATAGGTAATCTGGGGTGGGTACATGTAATTTGGGGTGATTACGGACAATCTGGAGGGGGTCACTGGCAACGTGCGGTGGTTAGAGGCAATGTGCAGTGGTTACGGGCAACGTGCGGTGGTTACGGGCAACGTGCGATGGTTACGTGTAATCTGGCGTGATTACGGACAACCTGGGGTGGTTACGGGCAACCTGCGGTGGTTATGAGTAATCTGGGGGGGGTTAGGGGTAATTTGGGAGTAAACTGCAATTATTACTATAATAAAAAGTGTGTGTTTTATTTTTTTGTGTGTTTATCACTTTTTGTACTTTATACATTCATGTTCACTGTATTACTATGATTACTGTGATATTTTCTATCACAGTAATCATAGTTCAGTGACAGAGACCAAATTGGTCTCTGTCACTTTAAATTTTCAGAGTTGGCTGGTTCTGACGCGCATGCGCACTTCATAACCAGCCAGGACACCGAAGAGGAAGGAGCTCCAGGAGCAGGTAACGTATAAGGGGTAGGGGGGGACAGGGGGAGACTGGGGGGGGTGGGGGGCGACTTGGGGGACGGACTCTAACACTTTTTATCCCCTATCACCAATCATTGATGGTGACAGGGGATAAAAAGTGCATCCCTGCACTGGGAACAGGCGATCAGTGGTATATAGTATATATTGCCGATCGCCTGTTCCTGTTCACTGCCCCATGCTCTCCGCTACCTCCGGTGGCGAAGAGCATGGGTGTTTCATTCATTTTTTACATTTCCATTGCTGTGAACGGACTTTGTCTGTTCGCAGCGATGGCGGCGGCCATCTTGGATCCAATGGCCGCCGGGGGAGGGGGGTTAGTTACTGCCTACTAGGGAGGGGGCTAATCTGGGGTCTGATTGACTTATTTCATCTCCCCCCGCCTCGGATTCACGGTGGGAAAGATGAAATGCAGTACATCGCCGGCCCATTAGTGACCGCCGTATCGGCGGTCACTAAGGGGTTAACTGCCGGGATCCGGGCCCGGCCCGGATCTCGGCAGTTGCGGCGGGTGCCCGGCTATCACTGACACCTGCAGGAACTACATCTGCAGGAACTACATGCAGATTTGGACATGCCGGTACGTCCATATGCGGCAAGGGGTTAAAAAAAAGAGATCATAAATAAGGATAAAAATGCATCCTTTTTTTAGGTGTACACAAAAACGTGGTCGACCACGATCCATTTTTTATAATGGAGGTCAATAAAAAGACAGATCAAAATGGATGCACACAAATACAGTACATCTCTTTTTTTATTTTTTGGTGTGTGCATATAACGGATGAAAAAAAATGAACTGCAAAATGCAGTGTGAACTCAGACTAACCCATTCTGGGACAGGCCAAAAATGGCCTAAAAGGGAAACTGACAGCATAATTTTATTATAGTACCGTCGTTGTCGTTGTCACTGTCGTTATAACTTTCAAAATCTAAATCAACAGAGCATGTAATATAAAACAAGTTTGCAATTTACATTTATTATTATTATTATTTTCTTTAGTTATCATGCTTTACAACAAAGCTATACTTACTTGTATCCAGGTCCAGTCTTTTGAAGGCAGCTTTTTAGTTTTGTGCTGGTTGAAAAAAAGAGACTAAACACCTGTCTAAAGGTCCTGGTCATCTGCGCTCACAGAGAAGGCAGTCATGTGATTAATGAATACATTGAGCTATCACTCTCAGTACTGGCTGGAATTCATGTGTTTAGTCTCTTTTTTTCAACCAGTACAAGACCAAAATTCTTCAGGAGAGAATAGCTTTGTTTTAAAGCATGAGAACTATATATATGAGAATTTTGTTACAATAGTGACACTTTATAAACATTTAAAAAAAAAATCCCCAACCCCCTCTTCCAACAAACAAAATACTTCTACACACTTTGTAACGGCTGTAGTGGCAGAAGGTAGTGGATCTGCTGGACCATCACATGGGGAGAAGCCATACCAGGGGGTGGAGTCTAAGGGGCGGCTGGTTTTCACCAGAGCCTGCTGCTGCAGCAGGCGACCCCCAGGTCACTACCCCTGACATAGCTGGCTTGCAGAGGTGGCTGAGGAGCTTAGTAGAACTGATGAATAGAGTAACTCATAGTCAGGGACAGGCAGATAGGGCAGGTGGCAGACAATCGTAGTCAGGGACAAAGAGAGAAGACAGATACACAGTGAAACTAACAGGCAAGGGTAACGCTTTCTCTCAGGCAAGAGCACTGATGATCTTGCAAAGGACTATTACAGGTGGATGCTGACATTAAACAATAATTAGCGCACTGGCTCTTTAAATTTCAGAGAACCGGCACATGACCCCAGGCAGGTTGGGATATGTGTGCCAGCGAGGAGGAAAATAGATAGAAGCGGGGACTGGTAAGGAGTGGGAGTCGTGGGAGTGTCAGCGTTGAGTCCACAACCCAAAGTGCAAATAGCTATAACACAATTTTCCCTAACAAAATAACTTTTATATAAATCGTAAAAGATAAAAACATAGACATCTATAATTATAGACGATAATGAAAAAACTTGGATCAAGAAAATTACTTAGGCATCAAGGGGTAATTTAGTTAAAGGGAACCAATCACCTAAAAAAATCGATATGACGCCAATAATCTGTGCTAATACGCCCTCTAACACACTTTCCACACATATATCTATAGCGTCTGCCCCTGCCTGATACACCCCAAAATCATACTTTGATCTTGTCCCCACTCCGGAAATTACTGTGTGTGGCCCCCTCCTCTCTCTATATGTGCTCCCTGTGCTGCTCCACCTCCCTCTCTTACAGCAGTGGCCCCCTCCTCTCCCCTCTCCTATCACCTGTCCTCCCCAGAGCCGTATTAACACTTGCTGCTGCCCTAGGCACTAAACCTGAAGACGCCCCATCTTCAGGCACCGATTAGCCATACCAGGCCTGACCAATACCACCATACCCCCCACCCCCCTGGAAAAGACACCAAATTTACTGGCAAGTCTGAACAGGAGGTGAGAGACTAAAAAAATAAAAACAAAAAAAAATGTTTTTTCTTTCCCCCTGCTCCCTGGTGCTGCCCCCCTGCAAGGTGCTGCCCTAGGCACCGGACCGGGTGCCTAGTGGTAAATACGGCCCTGGTCCTCCCCCTGCTGCCTATCATCAGTGTGTGGCCGCAGCACTCTCTGTCTCCCATCTCCCTCTCTGATAGCATCGCTGGATGTCAGGAATAGAGACGGAGTGGCACCGGAAGCACATGTGACGGAGAGGAGGGAGCCACACACAGTAATTGCCGGAGGGGGAGGGGAGATAAGAGCGTGCCCGAATTGATAATTTTAACCATGCTGCAGCCACCACCTCAGGAATAACAGCGCTTTGGTTTGTAGTGGTGGCTGCAGCAGGGTTAAAATGATTCATTCAGGGACGCTCAGTAAAGCAGAGGCTGACTGCATGAGAGGCTAGTTCAGCCATGCACAGTACAGTGGGGATAGGGAGCCGTTGTGCTGTGTATATCAGCTATAGAATCCCAGGTCCGCCCCCGGATTATGATGCAGTGACACGGGGCTGTGAATCAGGCCCATAGAGGCGTGATTACAGCAAAATACAGCTCCAGGGGCCGTGACTACTTGACCTGAAGAAACAAACAAACGACTACCTGACAGGAATTAGCATATGGAGCGGGACAAGATGTGTATCAGGCAGGGGCAGACGCTATAGATATCTGTGTGGAAAGTGTGTTAGAGGGTGAATTAGCACAGATTATTGGCGTCATATCAGTTTTTTAGGTTCCTGTTAGGTACTGTAAATGCAGCCTAAAGACCATGCCAGAAGCTGATGATGACTTGTGGCCGGCCACCCAGCACTAGCCCTTCACTTACCTCGCAATTCTTAAAAAGGCATTGATATTTTTCATAAACATCTTGCTTAAAGGCAACAATGATGATATCAGAAATGACGGTCATCACAGAAGGATCGGTTAGGTAGTCTTCTATGCCTTTAATGATCCATTTTATGGAATTTTTAGCTGTTAACTGCTCTACACCTAAAAAGTACAAAACAAGAATGATACATTTGCTTCATTTACAATACAATACAGATATAAAAGAGATTTCTCCAAGAACTTCCCACCGGTAATAAGTTGCTGATCCAAGGACGAACCATTCCTGGGAAGCCCACCGTTCTAGAGTACGGTGCTATCTGTACTGAGACTGCTATCCTGTGGAAAACTCTGTAAATGAACCCTTTTTACTATGTGCACATAAAACACAATGTCCCAGGTTTGTCCTGGGAAGCCCCAACTCCCCTGTGGCCTGGAAGGCCCTGTCCCTTGGCCACCTGGGAAACCCTGAACGCCCATGTCTTTAACCATAAGAACTTCATAAGTAAAATATATGTTGAGTCATCCCCCCCTCCTGGATACTAAAAATTCCTTCCATACTTGTTATAACCTTTTCAGTCTCCTTCCCCCAGGTCTGAGTTGCTGCTTCCTGCTAAAGACACAAAAAACTGTGTGTGAGCTGCTCTCTCCGTCTCCCCTTCCTCCCCCTCCCTTCTGAGATGGCTCATCTAAACAAGTCACTAGCTGGCTTTATCTGCACCTATGCATCTTCTTTGTAATGCTGGGAGGGTTATTCTGAGGTCAAGTTGCTGACTAACTTACCGAGATTATCCCTCCTGGCATTACAGAGTTGCTACAAAGTTGCAGATAGGGACTTGTTTACATCAGCTCTCTCGGAAGGGAGAGGAGGAAGTTTAGAGCCAAGACAAACTGAACAGCTCAGATACCGTTTTCTATGTCTTCAGCAGAAAGCAGCAGCTCAGAACTGAGGGAAGGAGACAGAAAAGGTAAAGACAAGTTTGGACTGAATTGTTAATCTTCAGAAGGGGGGATGATTCAGTTTATAATTTTTCTAACCGGATAACCCCTTTGACTGCTGCACGACCAAGAGCTTAGAGTGCATAGCCTGTCTAGCAGCATATCAGATAGTGACACAGACAGGCAGTCACGCATCTTATAATTATCTTGCATAGACTTGTTTCAGACTATTTTGTCCTTGTTAGTAAGTGTTGCAGTACTTGATTGCTCTCTGTGCCACATTGAAAGCAGTACAACACCTGGCACCTGTTGCCTGTTGGCATATGTAAAAGTTGATATATAGTATATACGCCTGTGTAGGCATAATAGATAAAAAAAAATAAAGTGTCCCAGTAGCTGTTTGCGCTCTGCACCACATTGAAAACACTACAACACCTGCAATGCGTAAGGCGGGGACGGGAGCGCGGAAATGCTGGTGCGGGCATAAGCCGTGGGCAAGCTCATAGGGAAGCAATGTGTGCTGCTGGCAACCAGCATTGCGCTCATCAACCATCCCTGGCTTCATCGGACAGTTAAAAGGGGTGCAGGGTTCAGGGGTTCAGCGGGAACAGGTGGTACAATGGATAGCAGATAACGCTTCCAGTCTCGTCGCTAGCCAAGAGTCTTGGCTGCAGGAAACTCGCTCTGACCTTCCTTCTCTTTTTCCCAACCTGCCCAATGTTACTAACCGAGTGATCCGACCCTTGCCCACTTCCAGGAGCTCTTTTCAGGTCTATCTCCAGAATTGTATATGTAAAAGAACACTGCAGAGGCACCATCACATGTCTCGACGTCAGTGAACTAGCCAGACCTTCCCTCCGGGAAGGAACAACCAAGCCAAAGGCGTTCTCCAGTTAAGGAAACCACCTTAGCAAGGTATCCATCCACAGACAGCTGTTTCGGGGTTTTTGCCCCTCATCAGTGTGGAGTAGGTTTCTGGCTAATGGGAGCAATGACTAGTAAGTGCATGCAAAAGGACACTGGTTGACCTCAGGGAGATCAACCAAAACACCACAGAGACACCATCACATGTCTCAACGTCAGTGTGTTCTAGAACATTGCCCCCTGGGAAATCAAATATGTAAAAGAACACTGCAGAGACACCATCACATGTCTCGACGTCAGTGAACTAGCCAGACCTTCCCTCCGGGAAGGAACAACCAAGCCAAAGGGAGATCAACCAAAACACCGCAGAGACACCATCACATGTCTCGACGTCAGTGAACTAGCCAGACCTTCCCTCCGGGAAGGAACAACCAAGCCAAAGGCGTTCCCCAGTTAAGGAAACCACCTTAGCAAGGTATCCATCCACAGACAGCTGTTTCTGGGTTTTTGCCCCTCATCAGTGTGGAGTAGGTTTCTGGCTAGTGGGAGCAGTGACTAGTAAGTGCATGCAAAAGGACGCTGGTTGACCTCAGGGAGATCAACCAAAACACTAGCCAGAAACCTACTCCACACTGATGAGGGGAAAAAACCCCGAAACAGCTGTCTGTGGATGGATACCTTGCTAAGGTGGTTTCCTTAACTGGAGAACGCCTTTGGCTTGGTTGTTCCTTCCCGGAGGGAAAGTCTGGCTAGTTTACTGACGTCGAGACATGTGATGGTGTCTCTGCAGTGTTCTTTTACATATTTGATTTCCCAGGGGGCAATGTTCTAGAATACACTGACGTTGAGACACGTGATGGTGTCTCTGCGGTGTTTTGGTTGATCTCCCTGAGGTCAACCAGTGTCCTTTTGCATGCACTTACTAGTCATTGCTCCCACTAGCCAGAAATCTACTCCACACTGATGAGGGGCAAAAACCCAGAAACAGCTGTCTGTGGATGGATACCTTGCTAAGGTGGTTTCCTTAACTGGGGAACGCCTTTGGCTTGGTTGTTCCTTCCCGGAGGGAAGGTCTGGCTAGTTCACTGACGTCGAGACATGTGATGGTGTCTCTGCGGTGTTTTGGTTGATCTCCCTAGGTCAACCAGCGTCCTTTATCTCCAGAATTGGACTCCTCTCAAGTACAGCAAGAATTGCAGAAGCTACCTGAGGATTTTGTGTGTATAGATGGCCAAACATTGGAGCACCTGCCATCTCCTGGTAATTTTAGTGGTGTGGACCGGCAACCTGTGTCTTAAATCATGAGCGATGATGACGAGACACAGTTGCCAACAAGGGAGGCAGCAAGTTCCCCCATCGAGGGCACATTCTTCTTTGGTGTGGAGATATTTTAAGTGCACGGACGACAAATTGAGTGCGGTTTGCGCACAGTGCCATTCGAAGTTGAGTAGGGGCTCTGAAAAGAGCAACCTGAGCACCACCGACATGCGGCAGCAGTAAGAAGCCAAGAACTGGACTGAGTGGTAGGGAGTAGAAATGAGCGAGAAGCACCTGATTGAGTAGGTATTGATCAAATACTACGCTATTCAATATACTAATTTTTGATCGAGCATCTGACCAAATAAGCAGTAAAAATTTGATTCCCCTCCCACTTTCCATGGCGCCAATAATTATGCAGGGGGGGGTATGTGACAGGCCCTAGGAGCATGCTGGCACCGAGAGAATGGCGTCTACATTCATTGGCTGGCTTACTCATGTGACCTCCAGGGTATAAGAACATGGGATTTCCTGCTCATCGTCAGAAGCCATCTTGGACCTAGACAGAGAGAGTGTGTGCAGCAGGGACAGTTAGGTTTTAGGTAGGAGGGACCCCCCAAAGCCCTTTTTAGGGCTACAACTATACACAGCACAGTTTTATCACCCGATATGCAGCAATAGCATCAGTGGATAGCAGCCCATAAGGCTGTCACCTCTGGCCTGTCGGAATAAAGAAAAACAGATGTAGAGTATATGGCTAGTATACAGCCTTATACCTGTATACTAGCCGTATACTGTATTTAACCAAATAGCCATCAACTCTGGCCTGTCGGCATGAAGAAAACTTAAGATACAGTGTATACAGCTGTATACGGCCATACACAGTATACGGCTAGAATATATAGAGTATATAAAGAAAAATTGAGTTATAGTGCACTCCACTCCACATCCATCAGGGGAACACTCTCAAAGGTGTGGGACACATTCATGGTACCCCCTCGGGAAACTTCCACCACTGCGGGGCCTATTGGGAGCAGGAGGGACCAACTGTAACCCTGTTCTGCCTGATCCCTTTTTGCTCTACAATAAAAGGGTGTCAAAGTTGGACACGTGGCTGGAACTGTACCTCTATGCCTAGGAGGTGCTGGCCTGCCCTGCCGTCAGTGTTCTTTATTTAATGCAGCCAGGGGCATTTATATTAATAAGCTGATTCGCCTGTTATTTGACAGTTCTGACAGGCTGATGTTTATCAAAATGAACAGCCACTAGATTAACCTAGACTTTGTATCTGTAAGGATGGAAAGCAGATAAACATGAAGTACCATGTGTGTTCTCAAGCTCTGACAGACAATTCCAATGCACCCCTATCAACTCACCAAAGTGTATGAAGTGCATGGTTCAGCTCATTTCCTGCTCCTCAACCACCGGCTTAACGACACAAGACTCAACCCATGGGTGTCTATTTAAATGTTTGTAGAGTGGACATAAAGGGACTCAAATTCGAAACTCAAATTTTTCCCAGGCCTCAACCTAGGGCGGTCGATTTAAATTTTTGGAGAGTTGACCTAAAGTGACTCTAATTCAATTTATGGAAGGCTCAACCCAGGGTTCAATTTTTTTTTGTCCTTTAACTCCTGCTGGTTTCATATTAAATGACTGCCTTTGAGATGAATCTCCACAAGATATATAGAGGGAAAAATAAGTGTTTGATATGTTGCCGATTTTTCAAGTTTACCCACCTAAAAAATGGAGAGGGTCTGTAATTTTTATTGTAGATACACTTCACCTGTGAGAGACAGAATCCATAAAAAAATTCAGAAAATCAAATTAAAAAAATATATATATTTTTAAAAAGGTGGGGTTCAGCTCTCACTGAAGATTTTCTATTGTGGAGACTGGCAAGGCAACACCAGGACCTTGAAATGCCTGGGCTGTGTGTTTTGGTCATTGTCATGCTGGAAGACCCAGCCACAATCTCCAATACTCTTACTGAGGTAAGGAGGTTGTTAGCCAAAATCTTGTCATACATGGCCCCATCCATCTTCTTTTCAATACGGTGCGATCATCATTTCCCCTTTGCAGAAAAGCACCCCCCAAAGTATCATGCTTCATGGTTGGGACTGTGTTCTTGGGGTTGTACTCCTTCCTCCGTCCTGCAGGAGTTTACTTCAAGATGGTGTAGTGTGTTACTAATCATGCTCTTTAAGACTGTAGTCCTGTCTAGTTCTGGGCTGATTCTTGACCTTTTTCAGAATGATCCTTACCCCACTAGGCAAGATTTTGCATGGAGCCCCAAACCAAGAAAGATTGTAGCCCATCCCAGCCTTGTGCAGGTCTACAATTTTGTCTCCAGTGTCCTTAGACAGTGCTTTGAGCTTGCCCATGGTGGAGAAGTTGGAGTTTAATTGATTGTGTATTTTTACCCAGGTAATGAGTCCAAACAGGGGCAATTAATACAGGTAATGAGATGCAGAGGAGGTCTGTAAGAGCCAAAATTTTTGCTGGTTACAAGGTGATCAAATACTTATTTATTATGCAATAAAATTCAAATTGATTATTTAAAAATCATACAATGTGATGTTTCATAATTTTCTTTATAGATTGTGTTTCTCACAGTTGAAGTGTATCAACAACAAAAATTACAGACTTCTTCCTTCTTTGTAGGTGGCAAAACTTAAAAAAAATCAGCAGTGTATCAAATACTAATCTTTTTTTTAAATAAGTTGTTCCACCCCTTCGATCAAACAAGTGAATGGGTTTGCCTTACATCCCACAGTTGTGACCATGCAGTCTTAAAAATCAATCCAAGGTCAAGCGACCAGGCACTGCAACTTGGCAGTTCCTGTTTCTGCGATTGGGAATTGGTGTGTAGGCTCTGCTCTATGCTACGTAACACATAGCTCGAACACAGATGTAAACACAACCTTATACTTTGACCAAAAAAAATAAGTTAACACATTATTTACCTATTGCCATTGCTGGGAGACTGACGGTCGCCATGTTGTTTTCATCAGCAGCTTTAAGAGCTTTTTTCACAGAGGCAACAATGTTGTCTGGTTTTACATCAATCAGATGAATTATTTTACTGCACTTCAGATTTCCCGGTGAGGTCACAACACAGCCGTCATTGAGTTTCTTTGCTGAAAAACACAGATATGTTTACTATTCACACTGGTATTGGGGCATGAAAGTATCCATGACAGATCTACAAGAGTGGGCTGACTATTTGGCCAAATGAGCACTGTCTGAGCATTGTGGGGAAATAAATACTAATTTAATAAATATATACAAATAATTAAAGTAAACAATATAATGATTTTTTTGCTGCCCCCCCCCCCTTCCTGAAAGATAAAAAATATTTTATATACTGTACATCAAAATGGCACCAACATCTCTTCCTGCAAAAAAACTATAGGGTTAGTTGATGGAAATATGAATGTAGCTCTTGGAATGCAGCAATATTTTTGGTATCTTTGTATTTGTTCCAACCTACATAGAATTTTTTTTTTTTTTAAACAGTGGGGAGAAAAAAAACGCCTAAATTGTGGTTTTACTGGTTGAGCAGTTGCTCAGTACTACAATTCGCAGAATGCATTGCTTTCCCTCAGCTGTTCCTCACAGCCCTCTCACCCTATCTTACAAGTAGCATGCAGTTAATTTACATCACATCGAGGCCGCCTCATACATTCTTCAATGCAGGGCAGTTTCTAGGTCATTTTGGTAACAGGGCGAATCTTGATAAAAGCGCCCCCCCCCCCCCCCCCCCCCCCCCCCTGAGTTCTGCCCTAGGGAGGGAAGGGGGGCTTTTATCAAGATTCAGGATACTAGGAAGAAGCAGTGTGTGTATTGCAGCATAGAACGATGCAGAACCCCTAACAGATAATGTTCTGCTCAATACAAAATCATTATACAGCGACTCACAGGTGACGTCTTCTTTGATCTGAGGCGTCACTTTCCTTTTCCTCTCCATCCGGCCCAGACCTCCATGATGATTTTTTCCACATACGTTTCATCTCTTTAGAACCTGTGAGACAAACATCTCAGGCTCCGCACTTGCAGAAACTTCCTACCCCTTTTCCCACCTATAAGGTCCCAAACTGTATGCTGGGAAAGCTGGTGATCTCCATTATACATTGACATACACAATGCTGGGAAAGCTGGATGACCTCCATTACATTGACATACAGGATGCTGGGAAAGCTGGATGACCTCCATTACATTGACATACAGGATGCTGGGAAAGCTGGGTGACCTCCATTACACTGACATACAGGATACTGGGAGAGCTGGGTGACCTCCATTACACTGACATACAGGGTGCTGGGAAAGCTGGGTTACCTCCATTACACTGACATACAGGATACTGGGAGAGCTGGGTGACCTCCATTATACTGACATACAGGATTAGGGGAGAGCTGGATGACCTCCATTACACTGACATAAAGGATTAGGGGAGAGCTGGATGACCTCCATTACACTGACATACAGGATTAGGGGAGAGCTGGGTAACCTCCATTACACTGACATACAGGATGCTGGGAAAGCTGGATGACCTCCATTACACTGACATACAGGATTAGGGGAGAGCTGGGTGACCTCCATTACACTGACATACAGGATACTGGGAAAGCTGGATGACCTCCATTACACTGACATACAGGATGCTGGGAGAGCTGGGTAAACTGTGAACATTGGCGCCGGGGGCGGGGCTTATCGCAGGGTGGGCTTATCGGGACATATCTGGGGCTCCCTCTGTGCAGGATTCCCCCCACCCCCTTTCTCATAGCCCCCACCAGATACTCACCTCTCACCCTGCAGCCTCCAGCTCCTCTTCTTGGTGAGTCCCGTCCTCTTCTGGCTTCCGGTGCAGGCAGCCACCTGTCATACAGAGGCCGCCTGCACAGGAAGCCTCTGGGTCTCTGCCCCGGCTGCTGTTTCCTTTAGCTGTGCCTGCGTACGCACAGCTAAAGGTCTCTCTGGCCAGGGGATCTGGAACTTAGATTCCAGATCCCCGGGCCAGTCCTGAGGATGCAGGGGCTGCGGGCCGGGTACTGTCAGATGCCGCAGGGCACCCCCTAGCTGTGGGCGCCCCGTGCGGTGGCCCGGCTCGCCCGCCCCTAGAAACGGCCCTGCTTCAATGCTCCGACCTCTTCACTTGGCCAGACATCATGCGCCATACAACGGGGATTGGAGGCCTCTGTACTGTGCATGTTAGCTACTGCACTGGGAATGCCCACCACACATAATAAAAGTATGTTTTTGCCAGATTACTGGAACACCCAGAAAGGGGAAATATACAATAGGACCGTGTGTAGGGATCTTTATTAGCCATCGTTTTTACGTTTGGAGGCTAAAATGTCATGATTGGTTCTCTTTAAAACTAAGGGTGGGGCGTATCTGGCTGTGCATAAGGAAGGATGTGTGAGACCTCAGCTCCTGCTAGCATGCACATAGATCGGTAAAAACCTGCTAATACAACCTACCTGTCATAAGTATTTCTGCACCTGAATTTAGATGAATTTAACCTGCTCATACCCTGCACAGGAGACGCCAAGGAGGAAGGTATGTCTCTTACCTTCCTCCTCGGTGATGTTACGGTGCAGTTAGTAGTTTGCTCTATGGTTCGGTGCACATGCACATGGGTAGAACTGTTATTGGTTAGCATACAATGTGGTTGTTAGCTGGCTCAACTAGTCAGAGCTGGCTAGCTGACATCACATTATATGTAGCTCAAGAGGAAGAACACAGACAGCCGTCAAAAGAAGCCCGGCCTCCAGATCTGAATAAATCCTGTGACCCATTGTCACAAAATAGTGGCTAAACAACTATTTGAGATGGTCGACACTGACAGAGGTCATCAGAGAGTACTGTGTCAAACTGGAAAGAATACACCACTTTCTGCAGGACATACAGCAGCTGATAAGGATTGGAAGACTTGAGATAAATAGAAAGTGTACGAAGTGCTGGTCAGTGGAATAAGCCACTGTCAGTTAGAGACTTCAGGTGCACCAGAGATGCAGCAAAGAAGGTGTAAAATCAAAGAATGTTTTATTTCTTCATAGGCAACGTGTTTCAAGGTACATAGACCTCTTTATCAAGCCAAAAGAAATGATACACTTGATTTTATGCTGATATAGGTGCTCTCAGCGCAATACTACCAGGTGAGAAAATTCCTCACCACTACTACTACCCCCATTTGTGTGTCTGATTCACCCATGGTGCGCATATTTGTAGTGATAAGAGGAGGCTGCTGTAAAGTGATCTGTACAGCATTGCAGCCACATTTAACTCCTGTAGATAGAGGAGACAGTAGTAGTGTGGTGTCCCACCAAGGATGTTTTTGTGTCTTGCCTGTGCATCTCTCAAAAAGCTTCTCATTCCAGGTTAAGTGGTGATGAAGGGAACTTTGCAGTTTTCCCACTAGTCAGTATTTGTATTTTATATGTCAGTATTTTGTGTTTCTATGTATTGCACAGCTGAGAAGGTTCATGGGTTAATGTTTTCTGTGTACCAGGTGCTTTTATTGACCTATAGGAGGTGCTTTCTACTTCTAACCAATCTCTTTCCTTGTTTCTTTTGCACACACTGATCCCCATCTCTCACAGGGTAGGTTACTTAGCCCCTGTAGGAAGTTTGTTACTTGGTGGAAGAAGTTTAGAAAGTTGTTGTCAGATTCTGGTTGAAGAAGGACACACAGAACAAACATCCCTGCTGTAGTCAAGCCAGGGCCTGGCTTATGCCAGGACCCTTTTCCGGGACCAGAGTTTAGTCTAGTGTGGTCTAGTCTAAGACACAAGTGTGTACAGATGTGATTAGAGACAAACAGTTTTTCCAGTATTCCTATTATATCTACTATGCAGTGCTAAACACTAGGAAGGGAGAAGAGTCCAGGAACATCTTAACCCTCACTGAGAACCAGTCTAAAAAGTGCAGGGCAGTATCCTGAATCACAAGAGGAACTATCCTGGATAGGACAAAGCTACCAAGGAAGGTCTACGTATCCTATTTCGCAGTGCAGGTAACTGGGACACCCCCAAAACTTAGCTTCACCAAGATAACCATGGCTGGGGCTTGTATCACCCTATTTGGACGGGTCACTCGACACTGTAGGGCACAAGGTGTTCAGACCAAAGTCTATACACAGGTACAATTAACTTCTCACTCTACAAGTATTCTCAACATTTCCAGCAGAGGACAGTGCTACATTGGGTTAGAACTCTCTCAACAAACTCCTCTCTTCTACTCCACTTTCAACTCTTCAAGCACCGCTACAACTACCTCTCTACTGTACTCTACTTCTTAAAGCACCTCCTCAAGCACAAACAAGTTCAAGCACTAAAGTTTATGTTAAGAGTTATCTATTCTGCCAAAGTGTATTGTACTACTATATGACTTTACAGTAAAGCTGTTCTATTTTTGATCTGACTGGGACTCTGTCATTCATCCTACGCACCAGCACTCATACACACTAACCGCACACCTTGGGTTATTTTTCCCTGGACTGTAGGTGGCGGTACTGATAGTCCGGGTGGGTCAATTGCCACTCAGGACTACCGTGACAAGAGCCCAAGGGACCCATCACAACCCGGCAGGTCACCAACCATTGGGGAACATCCAGCGCCCACAGCACAGTAATGTATTCACCACTAGTTGCAACTGTAATAACAGTTACAGTTGCAACTAGAGGTGAATACATTACTATGCTACTATGCTATGGTAAACTCTCAGCATATATCCTAGCCTCAATCCCTGGCTTTTGGAGCATTTACCAACACTCCCAACATCTCATCTATGGGAGGCACGCCCAACAGAGGTGGAATTACCTGGCTGCAGTGAGCCTCCACTACTCAAGCTTCGCTGTGCAAACTGCAGGAGGAAGCATCCATCAGTGTTCACACACGAGCAGGGAAGCCACAGCCTATCTCACGTATCCTCTGCATCTACGGCCGTAGATTTTAAGAACAACACCGGACTGGTGAGAGGTGGACTTCTGCCAACATACTTTTTCTCCACTTAGTGTATTACAAGCAGCACAAATAACGGAGAATTATTTAATGATTTTTTAATGAATTTTCAGTAAATGATCAACTATCCAACATCCCATCTAATACGCAGTAGATGCTGAATACCCTGCTGCCAGCACAGTATTTAAACGATTGGTGGCTTTCAAGGGCCCTGTAAAGCCGCCAACGGACAATAATCATATCTATATATATATTTACATATATATATACAATATTCACCACAAGACTTTCCATGTTAATATAATATATTTTTCATAATTTTCTTAATTTTCATGTTTTTAACAATTTATAACACTAAGTTTATTGCTATATACTCCTTGTGGATGTGCAATGTGCATATAATCTATTTTGAACTTTGTTTTATTCATTTTTTTCTACACTAGTAAAAGATATAAATGTTGAGTTAATCATACTTAATGTAGTTCTTTTACACAAAGGGTGATTACTAGAGAGCCTACCACTTCACACGAATTTATCCGGTACACAGGTGCTAACCAAGAAGTGCACTCGTAATATACCCTCAATCCCATCTGCATTATCAGGTTGAGTTCTTACCACACCAAAACCATCTATGAAAACTTACTGTATGTGGGCATACATGCAGTCATATATTGACACAGTCCAGAGGGCCCATAACCAATGTTCACCCTGGGTCAATAGCCAGACAAGTCCTCTCCCCTGTGCCGATCCCTTCTGCATTCACATTTTTGAAAATTGGATTCTCCCAAACCTAGCTGGTCTTATTCACCAAGTCCCCCTGAGTATTTTAATCCATATCCAGTCTTTCTACCGTCATTCCTGAGCTAAATGTTTTTCTAAAAGCCGGTCTATATCCAAGATGGCGCCGGCCAGGAAACTACATTTCCCAGCAGGCATTGCACCTGAGCCAACTGCCAAATATCTGCCTCACCTTGTAGTATCTGCCCATCACTGGCTCAGTCTGCTTCTGCTTTAGGGTGGGTTCACACTAAGGAATTCTCACGGATAAACTCCGTAGAATTCCGTCGGCTGTACACGCTCACAGCCGCGCACTTTTCCGCCGGCTCCATAGACAGTATTCTATGGGCCAGCTGATTCCGCATTCCGCCAAAAGAACTGACATGGCGGAAAGGCGCATGTCCGTGAACGCGTACAGCCAACGGAATTCCAGGGAGTTTTATCAGCGAGAATTCCTCAGTGTGAACCCACCCTAACACTGTAAACAAATATCTATCAATCTATCTGGTATCCACAGTCACTCTTATGGTATGGCAGTGTGGGGTATGAGGGGTGCCTTGGGTCAGGTCCATTAAAGTACTTTTTTTTTCCAGAAATCAATAGTACAGGGGATTTTAAGAAACTTTGTAAATGGGTTTATTAGCTGAAAAATGCATTTTTTTTTTCACGAAAAAGCAGTTTGAAGCTCTCACCCTGTCTTCATGGTTGTCTATGAAGAGGGGAGGGGTGGAGGGAGATGAGGCACCAAAACAGGACAACAAAGAGTTAATCTATAGCTACATCACCGGCCATCTCTGACAGTCAGCACTGACCTCTCTGTTATCTCTGGCTGCTGTTTGCACATAAATCTGTCCTTCTCTGTCACTGTTTCTACCTCACACACAACAGGACTTTTTACCTCACAACACACTGACAGGACTACACAAGACCCTTCTATGCCCCTCCTCTCACAGCATAGCACAGCTCTCACTGTTAACTCCCTTACTGCTGGACAGCTAGCAATGTTGTGTGCTGGCACTACTGGCATTCTCTAATTTCCAGAGATAACCCAATTAACCCTTGAGAGTGACAGACCAGCTTATCCTGGGCCACATGTCCATCTACATAGATAGTTTAAAAAGAGAGAGAGATGAAATAACTGTGTTTCCTCTTCCCTATATTGCTCAGGAGGTTGTCACTGGTCTGTTTTTTCCCTGCCCCTTGGCCAGATGCTCACTGATTTGTGTGATGTCAGTGGTGGGTGGTGTTAGAGATGAGGTGTTACAGCTGGCCTGGCAACAGAAGTGACCAAGTTCATGAGTCGAGACTATGTGGACCATAAAGTGAGGATTTTCTGCAGCTTCAGGGTTGTGAGTCAGCCCAATGTAATAGAAACCTATTACAAATAAGCTTAGATTATGGGTGAGGGATTAACAGGGTTAAATTTTATTAATTTTAGTACCTCTTTAATTTAAACCCCATACCAGGAACATTGCTATGGAGTGGCTACAGGGGCATGTGCCCCAAGTTCTGGGTGCCGTCGGGCAGACATGACCCCCAATTGATGACCCCATATTTAGAACCCCTAGCGATTATCATTCAAACGTGCACGATAATGATCACATTTGAGCAATTATCTGCTAATGATCAAATGACCAGCGAGAAACCGTTAATCATGGTCTTTCAACATGTTCTCAAATCGTCGCTGGTCGCTCGCTGATATTCCGCAGATCGTCTAAACAGTCTTTCGCAGATTCACCCTGCTGTGTGGGTTGGCCTCAAGCTATCTTAAAGCGATCGAAAAAACAATTTCTTTGAAACATTTATTTCTTCGTCTAAACGCTGATCGACATAAAAATCAAATCGTAGCTTCAAAATTGTTAAACGATCAATTGAGAGATTTATCGCTTGGTGTAAACGGACCATAAAACTCTCAAATTAATTCAGACCTAACACTTGGGCCCACAAGTTAATTTAGACCCCAAATGGGACTCCCAGATTAAAGGGGTAGTGCGGCGGAAAAGAATTATTCACAGAATAACACACATTACAAAGTTATACAACTTTATAATGTATGTTATGTCTGTGAATGGCCCCCTTCCCCGTGTCCCACCCCCCCACCCGTGTACCCGGAAGTGTGGTGTGCTATACATGTCACGTGCCGACTCGTCTCCGATCTTCAGTCTCTGAAGTAATCTTCGGACGGCTGGGCCGAATCCCTCCGAGGGTCCTGAGTGCCGGCCCCCCTCTGCCGCATCATCGGCTGCTCAGCCGCGATTGGAGGAGCATAACTGTGCTCAGCCAATCGCGGCTCAGCAGCCGATGACGCGGCCGCATCATCAGCTGCTCAGCCGCGATTGGCTGAGCCAAACTGTGCTCAGCCAATCGCGGCTGAGCAGCCGATGACGCGGCAGAGGGGGTCGGCACTAAAGACGGTCGGAGGGATTCGGCCCGGCCGTCCAAAGATGACTTCAATGACTGAAGATCGGAGACGAGTTGGCACGTGACAGGTACGTATGTATAGCGCACCACACTTCCGTGGTACACGGGTGGGGGTGGTGGGACACGGGGAAGGGGGCCATTCACAGCCATAACATACATTACAAAGTTGTATAACTTTGTAATGTGTGTTATTCTGTGAATAATTCTTTACCGCCGCACTACCCCTTTAAACCTCAAGATAATTCAGATCATAGTCCATTATACCTTATACCATGATCATTTTAAAGTACTGGGCCAACCTTACCTTATGGTATAAAGAAAAGGGGCATTTTGCTGTCTTCACCATAAAACAGATCTGCCTTCTCTGGCATTGTTGTACGAACTGTGGTGAAAGTGTTAATTCACACATCGCGAGAATATAATGGTACAAAGGGTAAGCCGGCATAATAACATACCTAGGACTTTACATTCTTCCTGAACTTTAGAGCCTGCGGCATTCAGGATGGCTTTAGATACACCTGAAGGATAAAAATTGTCCAAATTATATCATTATTATTGATGTAGTAAGCACATGCTGACAAAATGTTTATTGTTTGTTTTAGGCTGGGTCCACACATCGTAAGACACCGGCTGTTCTGTGACCCGGCTAAATCACAGAACGGCCGGTGTCATTTAAGTTTATCTCGGCCGGTAATGAAGTATTGGTCGGATAAACGTCTTTTCTGGTGAATTAGGATGCGGGCGCATCCGCGTGCACCCACATCCCAATTCACCATTGCACACAATGGAAAGTGCAGCCGGAGCCACACTCTCCATTGTGTGAACTGTCAGTTCTGTGCATCCCCTATTCAATGAATAGCGGCCGCACATAACTGACATGTCAGTTTTTGCTGCGGCCGCTAGGGATCCCAGCCGGACCGTATACTGTGTATACACTCTGGACAGGATTCCATTCATTATCAAATGAAAGCATTTTTTTTAATTAATCATGGCCGTTGTTGCAAATTGCAAATTTAAAGGCCACATTTAATATGGCTGCACTTCCTGATGATATATATATATATATATATATATACACTGCATATTATCTTTTTATTAAATTTTCTAAATCATTTTTTTTACAAAAACCATTGGACGTAGGTATACAGCATGTCCAAACAGGTAGAAATAATCGCAAGGTTACAATCATCACAAAAGGCACTGTTGGTTAGTGTTCAATTTAGTAACCATTAACCAAAGCATCGATATACATACTGCCCTAAAACTTCACCCCCTTCACGGGCTGGTGTCATTTTTGCAAAAATGTTCACAACAAATAACAAATGCTCACAACAAATATATAGAAAATTTTACTAATTTACTAATATACAAATTGTTATGAAATGACTGTTATTTCACTTTTAAACCCCCAACCACTTTCCCCAATTTTCTAGTTAAAACCAATAGATGGCCATTAGTGATGAGCGAATACTAAAATGCTCGGGTGCTCGTTACTCGAGACGAATATCTCCCGATACTCGAGTGCTCATTTCGAGTAACGAACCCCATTGAAGTCAATTGGAAACTTGAGCATTTTTGTAGGAGACTCAAGTTCGGTAGAGGGAAGGTTGTGTGAAAACCTGTCAACCTCAGAAAATGATGGAAACACCACGGAAATGGACAAGAACCAGCAGGGGCAGCATGTATGGATGCCTCTGAGGCTGCGCAACAGCCTGGTTAAAACAGAGGTAGGCAGGGGGGCGTGGCCTGGCTATGGAGGAGTGAGCACGCACCTTCTGTGAGCTCCGGAGACGGGACACCAGAGAGCCTGCATAAGCACCTTAAATTTCCTGGATTGCACCCCAAATGGTTCGGGGCCGAAGGAGGACCAAGGCAGGCACAAAACTATCTGACCCCCAGCCCGCTTGGGGTAGCCTGGACCGCTTATTCGCCACAGCGAGTCGCGGCCTACCTGCCCAGCCTGCAGCCTCCGTGACTTCCGGCTCCCGCGTGACCAGAGCGGCCGCCGCCGCAGCAGCTGCAGCGTCCTCCATACACGCCCCCGGAATGGAGCCACCGCATACCCCTTCCATCGGCCGGTTTGGTCCCCTGGACACAGCGGTAAGCGCTCCGGTCCCGGTCCTGCCCGCATCTCTTCAGCCGGGTTCCGGCGGCAGCACCGTCAGGGCCGGAGCACAGCCCTCCCATCAGCCCCTGCACAGGCCGCCGGCCATTGATAAGATGCCTGAGTCTGCTGGTCTCGGCCCCATGTCGCTGCATCTACCGCCCCCCCAGGGCAACGGTGTCCTCTGGCCTCCACCTCAGGGCGGCAGCATCCCTCAGCCCTCACCTCTGGGAAGCGTCGTCTCCTGGCCCCCATCCCGGTGAGACAGTGTCCTCTGGCCGCAGTCCTAGCACAGCACCATCCCCCAGCCTCAGTCAGAGAGTTGCTGACAGACCACCACATCTTAAACTCGGCAGAGACATAACCTGTTCTCCAGACACAGGCTCCATATTAGCTGGCACCATGTCTTCCTTATCCCCTGCTGCACTTCCTTTCTCCACCACTAGGGACAGTGATTTACACCACACCAGCTCTGCTACATCTGTTAACCCTATGCAGGATGGCACAGAGTGGGACTGGAAAGAATATATGAAACTGCTACCTACACGCTTAGATATGGAAAAGCTTGTGGAGCGCTTGGAAGCCTCATACAAACAAGAATTAAATTCCCTCAAATCTGATGTACACACTCTGGAGACGAAAGTTACTGACATTGCTGCTGATCATGATTCCCTAGTTGCCATGGTGGATGATGTCCAGGCTACACTTGCTCATCAAGAGAGGCAAATTCGTCATCTTTACCGACTGCATGATGATGTAGAGAACCGCAGCAGGCGTAACAATATTCGCATCAGAGGGCTCCCTGAGGCGACCAGAGCTGCTGATCTCATCCCGTCACTTCAGGATTTGTTTGCTTCTATTCTACGTCGACCGCCGGGGGCCGAATTTGAGATCGACAGAGCCCATCGTACTCTGGGACCAGTCTCCAATGATGCGAACCGGCCCCGAGACGTCATCTGCAGGCTTTATCACTATCGTATAAAAGATGAAATTATGAAGGCAGTGCGTGGCATGGAGTTTGTTGATTTTGATGGAGCTCAGTTGATTTTCCTTCAGGACCTTTCCAGAGCCACTTTATCTCAACGACGAGCTCTTAAGCCCCTGCTGGAACTACTACGTGAACGTGAAATCCAGTACACCTGGGGCTTCCCATTCCAGCTGGTGGTCCGTAGGGGCGGCAAACGATTGGAGCTACATACGCCGGAAGATCTGCCTGCCTTCCTATCAGCTTTGGATCTGCCTCAGATAGCCCTACCGGATTGGCATCCCGTCCCACCAATATCCCTGGGCAGATTTCCACGCCCTACTGGCTTGGCAACATC
Source organism: Dendropsophus ebraccatus (assembly GCF_027789765.1). NCBI lineage: Eukaryota > Metazoa > Chordata > Amphibia > Anura > Hylidae > Dendropsophus > Dendropsophus ebraccatus. Next base: position 21,309,491 of record NC_091462.1, on the reverse strand, counting down.
GGGTGACTGAGGACATCCCGGGGGACTGGTTTTCTGTTGCCTCGAAGTGCCTTGATCTCATAGGCTGTATCTTTTTCAGTTGTTGACTGTTTTTTATGCCTTCGGTTGTTTCTTGGGCATATGCCTGGGGTCATGGGGCTACAGTGTTTTTGCCACGTGAATATATTGGTTTCTGCGTTTCCGGATGTGGGGGGTGTGGGGACCTATTGTATGCCTACTTAGTTAGTTTTTTAAGGGGTGCTTTCTAATTTCTAATTTAGACTGTTACATATATAGATATATAGAGTGTGCTCATGTTATATTTAGTTTAAATTTCTGGTGTTCTGTCACGGATTTACAGACCTTCATCTGTTAGTCCGCCCCTCTCTAGAATAGACGCCTTGAGCGTTGCTGTACCCGTTTGGGTCACTCCTGGTGGTATATAACTACCCGGATACGGGGGTTATCATTCTTGGTAATCCTCTTTTTCTGACTGCAGGTTCAGTCTCTTTTACTCTCCTCTCTTCTTCTTCTCCATTTTTCTTTTCCTTTCTTTTTCTACCCCTCTTCTTTTCCTACCCTCCCCTCCTTCTCTGTACTACGTGGCGGGTGGGGAAGGAGGCATGGCGGGGGCGGCTGTTAAGCTTGCCTCTATCAATGTTAGGGGACTGAATGTGCCACAAAAACGGTCTCAGATCCTGTATTCCATGCATAGACAGAAAGTGCACATTTTACTCTTGCAGGAAACACACTTCCAGACTTCTCATGCCCCTCGTATGCGGCTTAACTATTACAATGTATGGGCACATAGCACTAACCCTGATGCCAAATCAAAAGGGGTCTCCATAGCGCTGCACAAGTCACTGTCACACACTTTGCTTGATACCCTAACATGCCCTAAAGGAAGGTACACCTTCATTAAGATAGAAATTCAGGCCCGGATTTATACCATTGGCAACGTCTATCTCCCTAATTCCCGTCAGGGCAGTACCCTGAGGGCTATACTCGGCTTCTGTGTTTATAGAGGGCGTTCTGATACTGGGAGGGGACTTTAATCTGGTCATGGACCCTTCCCTGGACACCTCCTCCGGCAGAACTGCTGTGCCACGTTCCGAATATGCTTCGGCGCGATCAGTCCTTGGTCTCCATGGTCTGGTGGATGTCTGGCGCATCCTTCATCCCAGGGACAGGGACTTTACTCATCGTACCTATGGCAGGCTGGATATGTTTTTCATTGCTCAGTATGCTCTTACATTTTGTCCCACGGCCATGATAGGTACTGCTTTGTGGTCTGATCACTCTCCTATCTTCCTGTCATTGGTTCTGCCGGGGGTGGTGCCCAGGGGGTGGACCTGGAGGCTGAACGAATCGCTCCTTAAAGATACAGCATGTAAGGCGGCTGTCGCCCAATCAATCACTAACTTCATCAGTGACCACTCTAATGATGTCACTGCCTTGCCCTTACAATGGGAGGCACTGAAGTCTGTTGTCAGGGGGACCTTGATTCAGCATGGGGCTAGGCTCAAGAAGGACAGGGGTGCCAAAATTGTCCAACTAGCGGGTGAGCTTGACTCTCTTTCTAAAGCACATAAGCGGAATGCCACTGACGAAGCTCTGGCCGCATTGACGCTTGCTAGGGAACAGCTAAAAGACCTCCTTAATAAGTCATCATCTTCCCAACAGGAGCGGTACCGTGGCTATCTTTACGAGCATGCTAATAAAAGTGGGCGAACACTAGCTAGACTAATTCACCCGAGGACACAGGTTACGCACATTCCCAGCCTCCTTGACCGATCTGGACAGGCGGTACACAATCCGAGGGAGATCTCCGATATGTTTAGGTCTTATTTCTCGTCTCTATATAACATCAAGGGTCGCTATTCGGAGATGCCAGCATCGGCCTTGGAGTCTAGGATATCTGCGTACATGTCAGAAACAGAATTGCCTAAGGTGCCTGAGGACTCAATTGAGGATCTGGAGTCTCTTTTTACTGATCACGAACTCCAGAGTGCTATTGCTGATACTAAGGGGGGAAAAAGCCCGGGACCGGATGGTTTTACCGCATGTTTTTTTTAAAACCTTCAAGGACCTCCTAGTGCCGTTTATGACTAAGTGCTTTAAAAGCATATCTGTGACGTGCCCCTTCCCTCGTCAGTCGCTGGAAGCACATGTGGTGGTCCTGCCCAAACCGGGGCGTGACCCTAAATACTGTAAAAATTATCGTCCTATCTCGCTCATTAACTGTGATCTTAAACTCTATTCCAAAATGCTGGCTACTCGCTTGAGTGGCTTCATCCCTCAACTCATTCATACCGACCAGGTGGGATTTGTCCCTGGCAGGGAGGCAAGGGACAACATGTTGAGGACCCTCACACTGATCTCGTGGGCTGGCCGTTCGGGATCCCCTTTATGCCTGCTTTCTATCGATGCAGAGAAGGCTTTTTATCGAGTGCATTGGGGATTCCTGCGGCTGGCCCTGCGGGGGGTGGGACTAGGTCCGCTCATAGTGGACAGAATAATGGCATTGTATTCTTGTCCCTCGGCCCGTGTACGGGCTAATGGCCTGCTGTCCAGCTCCTTCGACATTCACAATGGTACGCGCCAAGGTTGTCCCTTGTCTCCCATGCTTTACATATTAACAATGGAACACCTGGCGGTCGCCCTTCGACAAAATAATGCAATTCGGGGCGTCGTGATTGGACGGGACCACCACAAGCTTGCATTATATGCGGACGATCTTCTGCTTTATATCTCTTCCCCCACCACTGCGCTCCCTTCTATCTTACAGGAGTTTCAGCGGTTTGGCGACCTTAGTAATTTTAAGGTCAATTTGACAAAGACCGAGGGGCTTAATGTGTCAGTTCCACAGGGTGTGCTTGATGCGGTCAAAGCTTCTTTCCCTTTTCAGTGGCACACAGACTTCATTGTCTACCTGGGAATAAAACTTCCGCCTGTTCTTAGCTCTCTATTCGATCTGAACTATACTCCTATGTTGAACAGGGTCCTCACGGACATGACCTTTTACTTCCTGAAACCGACCTCATGGTTTGGCAGGATGGCCATTATTAAGATGGACATCCTCCCTAAGCTATTGTACATTTTTCAAACCATTCCTATAGTAGTCCCTGTTGCATTCTTCAGAACCTTACGCAGGGCTATCACAAAATTTATATGGGGAAACAGCAAACCCAGGATTGCGTACTCTACCCTGACCCAAGTCAAATCTATGGGGGGCATGGGACTACCTGATTTGCGTCTTTACCACGAGGCGGCTGTCCTGCGTGGGGTTCTGGACTGGGTGCACGGTCGGGGCTTTAAGCGGTGGGTAGACTTGGAATTCTCGCTCTGCCCGACTGCACCCTCTCTTTTGCCCTGGATCCCCCCGGGGTTCGCCAATTGTTACCCGGTCTCCCCTTTTTTATCCCACATGTGTTGTGCGTATGGGATAAATGGGTTGCTAAACACGGTTTGTCTACAGTACCGGGGCCGCTCTCTCCAATACTCCAGACTCCATCATTCCAGCCTGGATGGCAAACGCACAGATTCCTTTTATGGGACAGATCTGCTTGTCCTAGAATCAGGGACTGCATGACTGATGACACTGTCTCTACTATGTTGTCGCTCCAGACCCAGTCCCCTGACCGTCCGTTGTCCTGGCTGGAATATGAACAGTTGACTTCGTTCTTGCGGGCCCTTTTCCCTAGGGGTACATATACCTCTACACTCACAGACTTTGACAATTTGGTCGTTTCCGTCACTCCTATCTCACACTGCATATCTGTATCGTACCAGATTTTGGTTGGTCTCTTACGCCCTGACAGAGCTCCCTTCCTTGATAAGTGGGAACATGATCTAGATATGACTTTTGACGGTCAGTCCTTCCAGAAAATCTGCGAACTCACCCATGGTATCTCCATGGCTGCTAAGGCAAAGGAGAAAAACTATAAGATTCTCTCAAGGTGGTACTACTGCCCAGTCTCCCTACAGAAAATGTTTCCTGAGGTCTCAGACCGCTGCTGGCGTTGCCTTACGGAGGCTGGAGACATGCTGCATATTTGGTGGGCGTGTCCGCGCATCCGAGAGTTTTGGGACAAAATCCTAACCATTTATACCGCGTATTCTGGAAGGCCTGTCGTCAACTCTCCGCAATTAGCCTTGCTGTTGCAGATTCCAGGTTCCCTTGCTACCATCAAGAAGGGGATGCTGAGACATTTTTTGACTGCGGCACGTATGGTTATCCCCCGACATTGGAAGACACCGGTGGTGCCTACAGTGACAGAGTGGCTTAGTGAACTCAGGGACCTGGGTAGAATGGAGGAACTGGCTGCAGAGGCTCATGATCAGTCTACTAAATATGAAAAAGTGTGGTTTTCCTGGCGTCTGCTTATGGACTCTGAGGCCTTTCCTGCTCTCCTCCGATAGATTAGGGACCTCTCCGCTTATGCGATATTGCAGGGCTTGATTTGTGGTCTGCCTCCTGCCTGCCTCCTTCCCGCTTCCCTTATTCCTCTCCTCTTCCCTTATTCCTTTCCTCTTTATCTCCGTCTCTCCTTCTTTTTTCTTTCTATTCTTTCTCTCACAACCTGTATGACACTCATTATGCTTCCTGTTTAGTTTATTTGATGCTGCCGTGCTGGTGGCGTGGATGTTTAGTATTGCTGATATTACAATGCTTTTGTTTTCTGTTCATCATACTTTATATAAAAGCTGACACCTTGCGACTTGCAGGTCGCTATTTGCTACTGCCTCTCTGATGATGCATTTACTGTTTGTGCTTGGCTGTCAATAAACTCAGATTATACATAATAAAATCAGAATTTGAAATTTAAAAAAACAAACAAAACAAAACAGAGGTAGGCATATGGACCACCCAAAAACTCAGCCTGACACAGCATGGCAGTGAGAACACAGGGAACCATTAAAACAGAGGTAGCTTATCATGAACCACCCAAAAATTCAGCCTGACACAGCATAGCGGTGAGGACAGGGTGAACAAGGTAGAGGCGGTAGCCAGTCAGCGTTCCAAAAATTATACCAGAGAACCATTACAAGTGAGTGTGGAAGTAAGTGAGCCTCCCAAAAATTAGGCCAGACACAGCATGGCATTGAGCACACAGAGAACTCCATGGAGCAGTAGTGGCCAACATGGAGGCCAGGCAGGAGCAACAGTAACCAACATGGAGGCCACGCAGGAGCAACAGTAGTCAACATGGAGGCCAGGCAGAATCAGCAGTAGCCAACAGGGAGGCAAGGGCAGGCAGAACAGTAGTCAACATGGATGCCAGTGAAGGCCCAGCAGTAGCCAACATGGATGCCAGTTAAGGCCCAGCAGTAGCCAACACGGAGGCAAGGGCAGGCCCAGCAGTAGTCAACACAGATGCCAGTGAAGGCCCAGCAGTAGCCAACATGGATGCCAGTTAAGGCCCAGCAGTAGCCAACAGGGAGGCAAGGGCAGGCACACCAGTAGTCAACATGGATACCAGTAAAGCAAATGAAATACAGAAATCAGGAAAAATACTTGAGGTCCCAGTACTATTTTGGGGGGCTGTGGGATACAATCCAGTAGTGGCTGCACCAATACACACCCTGTGACACCACCTTTACTCTGTGCAAGCAGTTGTGAACTTAGATAGGCCTTGCATATAAAAAAAACAGAAATCAGGAAAAATACTTGTGGTCCCACTAGTTTTGGCGGGCTGTGGGATACAATCCGGTAGTGGCTGCACCAATACACACTTTGTGATACCCCTTTCCAATGAGCAGTGAAGTTCTATGCAGGTGTACTACAAATCCCAGCAATACAATGTAGTACCCACTAGTTTTGGGGGGCTCTGCTATACAATCTGGTAGTGGGTGGACCTATACACACTCTGTGATACCCCCGTCCAATGAGCAGTGAAGTTCTATGCAGGTGTACTACAAATCCCAGCAATACAATGTAGTGCCCACTAGTTTTGGGGGGCTCTGCTATACAATCTGGTAGTGGCTGGACCTATACACACTCTGTGATACCCCAGTCCAATGAGTAGTGAAGTTTTATGCAGGTGTACTACAAATCCCAGCAATACAATGTAGTACAGCAGCACCACCAGCCACAAAATCAAAAGAGTACTGAGCACTTGTTAGGGGTGTGTGTGCAACACCGAATGTCCCCTTTCTGCCAGCAGCCGATCACCACAGTGTACTGGTAAAATCGCGGTAGCAGCACTGCAAGTCCCAGCCAGCAGTCTGTAGTAATACTATTAAAAAACTATTTGAAGGCCTAAAAAAGGGCTGTTTGTTTATATTGCTAGTATATACCCTGCCTACTGGAACGCTTAATCCTACACTGACACTCTCCCTGACCAGCAGCAGCTCTGTCCCTGATCTCTCACAGCATGCGTCTGAAGCGAGCACTGCCGGCGCCGAGTTTTATATGGCAGGGTCATCTGATCTGGCCAACCAATCGCTGCTATCGACATGTATGGGTCCCACATCATCACAGGATGTACCAAAGAGTCTCCTGCATGTTTATTGGCTTAAAAATAGCGCGCAAACTTACAGGAAACGAATGATGAGATTTCCTGGAGTATCGCGAGATGCTTGTCCGAGTAACGAGTGCCATCAAGTACCTTAATACTCGATCGCGTACCAAGCTCGGACGAGCATGCTCGCTCCTCACTAATGGCCATGTTTGTTTTTTTCTTATCTATAGTTCATTTACTGTGCCACATGTGCTATTTCCAAGCCATGCATCCTTCTATAAGAAAAAGGGGCATAGAGATTTATATGGTGTGCAGGCTTATGTTTAAACTTAACCTGGTTCTATTCATTGTATCTATGTAGTAAGCTTAGTTCTGTTACTGTATTATTGATGAAAGATTCTTTTTGTACCATATCTATGCATTGAGATTGGTTCTGTTACTGTGTCTTTGTGTAGTAACCTTGTTTGTTGTAGTATGAAGTTTGGTTCTGTTATTGTACCTATGCAATAAGGGATGCCGCTCCATTCACCGATTGCCTGATTGGCCAGTCCATTAGCTGAGACAGGCCTTTTTCCCCCGAGTCATGACTACATCACAAAAAGGGGGAAAATAACTTCAGGCCGGGGTCCTGAGGCTGGTCCCGCCACTCACCGTGGGCACAGGGAGAAGTAGGTTAGTATTTGTAATAAATTTCCCCCTAGCCCCTGCCAACTGCCTTATTTTATAATTCCCTGGACTTCTCCTTTAAGTTTGGTTCTGTTACTATATTTATATTGTAATTCCTCATTTTAGTATAGACAGTTTCCACCCTCGACAGTATCGTCTGTATATCCCTAGTTTGAAAAATCTGGTCAGAACCTAGAGGCGTGTCCCACAGAGATGTTTTGGCTTTAATACTGCTATACCTAATGAATCAATAAACACAGTGAGGCTGAATAATTTATTTTTTGATTAAACTGCTTACCAGCATTGCGGTCCAGTTTTGCGTTGTTCAGGTTTATTATGGCGTCTGTGCTTTCAGCCGTGATGTCCCCCTTTTTCAGCTTCACAGTTGTTTCACACACCACCATTATTAGTTCATTGCTCAGGGTGGAAGCTGTCACTGGTATAACAGTATCTGTTGTTCATTGAAAACATTATATATAAAAAATAAAATAAAAACAATATTAGCCAAAACAAATATATAGACATTGGGGGAGATTTATTAAACGTAGTATGAAGTGAAACTGGCTCAGTTGCCCCTAGCAACCAATCAGATTCCACCTTTCATTTTCCAAATGGTCTGTAAGAAATGAAAGGTGGAATCTGATTGGTTTCTATGGGCAACTGAGCCAGTTTAACTTTACACCATGTTTGATAAATCTCCCCCATTGTATAATGAAAAGTTATGCAGCATTCAGATGCAAGGCCTCCACAATTAACCCTTTGGGAGCCATACTGAATAATCTGGCCTTCAAAGGGTTAAGTTGGGATGCATTTTCGCTTAACCTCTTGTGTGCCAAACTGTAAGCAACTATCTGTACAGATGCTGCATACTGTAAGGAGCAAAACACCTGTCAAAGTAATGGGTTTTCTGCTCCTGCCTTTTTTGTGTGTGTGTCTCCCCTAGGTCGATGACCAGCTGCGTCTTTTTTTTGGTCAACAAGGGGGTATAATAGATAGCGTCCATTATTAAGCCAGGGCTTAGTGTTAGCTGGTAAAATGGCTAATAATAAACCCCATATTATTTCTCACCTCTCCAGAGGTACTGGGAAGAGCTGGATACCAGTAGTCCCAAAGCGACATAATTGGCGCTCCTGGACTGCACAGTGGCAGGCTGGTATTATTAGGCTGGGAGTCCCACAATAAATGGCTGTTCCCACCCTGGTACTAATAGACTGATGCTGTTTGGTATTTTAACCTAGCTGGTTATGGGAAAACAATTTTTAAATAAATAATTAAAAAAGAAAAAGAGAGTATAGTTTCCTACCATTTTCATAACCAGCCAGACTTAAAAAAAAAGTGGCTGGATATGAAAATGGGGGAAACCATACTTGCTTTTTCTATAACCAGCTAGGTTAAAAAACCAAACAGCAGCAGCCTATTAGTGCCAGGGTGGGCCATTTATTTTGTCACTCTCCAACCTTATAATACCAACCTGCCACCGTACAGTCCAGGAGCGCCAATTTTGACACTCTGGGACATTTGAACATTTTTTGTTATTCAAGGAAAAACACCCCCACCCCCTTTGTTGACCATTTAAAAAAAAAATAAAAAAAAAATAAGCCACTGGTCATCAATATAGTCCAAAGAATCTGACGCAATCCTTAGGATACCTATATCTGAAAAACAAGAAGGGAAGACACACAAAAAAAGGCAGGAGCAAAACAGCCATCATTTTGACAGGTGTTCTGCAGCATCTGTACAGATAGCTGCTTACAGTCCGACACCCAAAGAGTTAAGTGAGGATGCATTCCATAGTGATCTCGCACTGCACCCATACAAGCAAGAAAGTTAGTTAAGTGTCCCCCTTCCTTGCTGGGATGGGTGCAGTTGGGGAAAGGGGGGGAAGCATCCATACTTGCCTATGACGTCTTCTTTCTTTACCAGAGCCTGGCACACAGAGCTTGACTACGCAAGTCTGTGATCAGCCAATCAGCGACTGCAGTGATGTCTCGCCTGAGCCACTGATTGGCTGATAGAAGTAAGTTTAACACCCCCCCCCCCCACGGAGCACAGTCTGGTTCACAGGGGGTGGTTAAGTTAACTGCCAGTTTTTCACATATTATGCTTACTATAGTTATTATACAGTTTTGAGCAGATGTATACAGTTCACATATTATGCTGGCTATAGTTATGATTATTATTCTGTAGAGCTCTCAAAGAGTTTGCACTGTGGCCGAAGAGCTTTGTATTGCTATTCATGCAGTAATACATCCACAAATCACATATACATCATGTTCCTTTGCAAAATTTTAACTTACATTGAGAATTTGAGCACAAAGTCACAACTGGGTGTTTCAATTTAGGAAAAAAAACAAAAAAAAAAAAACTAAGCAGCATATAGAGACACACAAAAGTGAAAGAAAATGATCTTGAGTGCTTCTAGTTTCCCTTTCCTCTAAATCAGTGCTTCTCAAACTTTTTCTACTGGAGCCTCACCCATCAGACCATGGCAATGCCTGGGCCTCACCAGACTGAACAAGAGGATGCCGGGGCCTTACTATCTGTGGTGAAAGTCTACTTAAAAGCTGAAAATAAGGCTAGGGCTACCTTTCACCCGTCTCCCAAGCTCTATATACTAATAAATTCGTACAAGATATATTAATAATATTGCTAAAATAGAGATTTCTGCAAAAAGCAAAAGTACTGTGCAGATCATAGTTAATTTGTGAAAACTGGTTCCCCAGCTGGGCCTCACCAACAACTAGGGGGCGCCTCACAGTTTGAGAAGCACTGCTCTAAATAATACTTAGTGAATTTTGTAGAAGTCATACAAAGCAGAGAGAATGTCTTTATCAGCTGGGTCTAAGAGACAAATGGTTGTATTATTCTTATTGCACCCAAATGTAGTACGCTACCCCTGCTCACTCAGATACTGTTGGGGCAATCCGTGCCCAGAATTACCCCTTTGTCTACCCCTATAAAACCCTCTATACCAGTAGCCGATTATAATAGGTCCTTTTCAGGTGGTAGCCTGGGGCCCTGAGCTCCTGGGGGACCCATGGCCACCCAAAAAGACTTATACTTTCAGTGGTATACTGTTTCCTGGCTACAGTTCTGCCATGATTTGCAAAAAATTGCTGCTTTTTTACAGCAATTTTGCCCAAATCAAGGCATCGTGATATTATCTATCCTGTACTATGAACACCACACTAGTGTTGTCATAGTTACAGTGGGGTGGGGGGGCCCAGGCTTGGTGAACAGCCCGGGGCCTATGGTAAAATTAATCTGCCCCTGCAGTCTGTACACACATGAACATAACTAAGTCGTCTTATATAAATGTCATGTCTGGCCAGTACATATTATGGTTTCAGCACATGACCACCTAGCGCCCCGCCCAAGTAGAAAACTAGACACAAGGCATAAAGCAAGGTGAAGGCAGGGCCGTTTCTGTGGTCTCTGCCGCCCCACACTAGCAAACCCCCCCCCCAAGCCAGAGCTGCATTCCCACGTGTAACGGAGTCTCCCCCGCCCGGACAGCATCTGATAAGATTCTGAGAGCGGGGGAGAACTCTATTGATATGTGCCGCGCTGTAATGACAGCACCACGCGCGGCTGATTCATTACAGCATCGCACATATCAGTACAGTTCTCCCCCGCTCTCAGCATCTTATCAGATGCTGTCCGGGCGGGGGAGACTCCGGTTACAGGCATTCCTCGACATGGGAATGCAGCCCTAATAGGAATACCCCCCCGGCGCTCCCGCACGCTCCGATCCTACCGCAGCCCCCGCCGACACTCACCACAAGCTGGAGGGCAAAGGGAGATGCTGGCTGACGGCGTGGGAGCCCGGCAGAGTACAGTGGTGAGCGCTAGTGACAGGACAGGCAAGCGGCTACAGGGCTGCTGTTTGCCGCCCCCTGCAGCAGCGCAAAATCTGCCGCCTGAGGCGGAATACTCATTCCGCCTCATGGCAGAAGCGGGCCTGGGTGAAGGTATATGTAACGTCCCAGTTTCTCAGGACTTGATCCAACTTTTCCAGGCACCCAGGATGCAGCAGCATGAGGATCAAAGGCAGCTGATGTATAAGCAGACTGCTGAGCAAACAAAGCGCTTTGTTTAGTTTGTAATGTAAATTTGCTCACCTCTAGCTCTGGTAGCATGTCAATGTAGTAAGCCTGGTTCTTTTATTATACATATGTAGTAAACTTGGTTTCATTACTGTGCCTGTGTTGTAAGCTCAGATCTGGTAGCATATCTACATGATAAGTTTGGTTCTGGTGGCCTATCTAAGTAGTTAAAGCGTAACTGTCATTTCAGGGGCATTTTTCTGAAAACATTAACTATCAACAGTTCAAGCGATTTTAAGAAACTCTGTAATAGGTTTTATAAACCAAAAGAGTTTCCTTCTGTACTGAAAAAGCAATCTCCCAGCCTCCCCCCTCACATCAGATGAAGCAGGATTTCTGTCTCCATTATGCTCTATGGAGAGGGGAGGGGCTGTTAGGAGTGACTGAGCACGGAGCAGTCTTGCAAAGCACAACACCCTGCAATCTTCTCTCAGTAAGTTCATAGATAAGCACTGACCTTTCTGACCCCAGAATCCTGCGGTTTAGGTGCCCAGAGAGTCTACAAACAGCTGACCTTCATGTCACCTCTTCCTGCTCCCTCATCTCCATCGGCCCCTCCCCCCTTCATAGGCTAACAATGGAGAGAGCAGAACCCGTCTTCACTGGCTTCTCTGTAATGAAGACGTGTTTGCCTGATAATGCACAGATAAGAAGTCAGGGGGGGAGGCTGGGAGATTGCTTCTTGAGTACAGAAAGAGGCTTTTTTGGCTGATGAAACCTATTACAGAGTTTCTTAAAATCGCTTATACTACTGATTTCTGCAATAAAAAAAAAAACATGACAGTTACGCTTTAATTTGTTATTTTCCTATATTTATATTGTAATTCCTCATTCTATAGACAGTCCCCACCCTCAACAGTATCATCTGTATATCCCTGAAGTATAGTTTGAAAAATCTGGTCTATGTTCCAATACTCGCAACCGAGTGGGACTTTAGGGGTTATTTATCAGGGTGGTGTGGTGCTCTCCCCATCGTGGAGGCACCCCGTTGGCAACAGGCTAGAGATATCTGGCTATCCCGTGTTTTGAGACTCGTAACTGAGGCTCCACGGACTCTTGTTTTGCATATTTAAATTTTTGGGGGCATCAGTGGAGACTCTTGATTGAGTACTTCATTGGAATTTTTTCGCTGTTCTCCTTGAGTTCAGTGATTACTGTGTTTTGTTGGTTGATTTGTCATTGCCCCAACTAGCCAGAATCCTACCCCACACTGACGAGGGGCAAATACCCCGAAACGGCTGTCTGTGGGTGGAGGCCTGCCTTTGCAAGCCCTTGTCATGATCGCAATACTCGCACCTTGAGTTAGACATTGACAAAAGGGGCCACCCTGTTGTTTCCCTGTCTATGTTCCAATACTCGCAACCGAGTGGGACTTTAGGGGTTATTTATCAGGGTGGTGTGGTGCTCTCCCCATCATGGAGGCACCCCGTTGGCAACAGGCTAGAGATATCTGGCTATCCCGTGTTTTGAGACTCGTAACTGAGGCTCCACGGACTCTTGTTTTGCATATTTAAATTTTTGGGGGCATCAGTGGAGACTCTTGATTGAGTACTTCATTGGAATTTTTTTTTTCGCTGTTCTCCTTGAGTTCAGTGATTACTGTGTTTTGTTGGTTGATTTGTCATTGCTCCAACTAGCCAGAATCCTACCCCACACTGACGAGGGGCAAATACCCTGAAACGGCTGTCTGTGGGTGGAGGCCTGCCTTTGCAAGCCCTTGTCATGATCGCAATACTCGCACCTTGAGTTAGACATTGACAAAAGGGGCCACCCTGTTGTTTCCCTGTCTATGTTCCAATACTCGCAACCGAGTGGGACTTTAGGGGTTATTTATCAGGGTGGTGTGGTGCTCTCCCCATTGTGGAGGCACCCCGTTGGCAACAGGCTAGAGATATCTGGCTATCCCGTGTTTTGAGACTCGTAACTGAGGGTCCATGGACTCTTGTTTTGCATATCCCTGAAGTATAGTTTGAAAAATCTAGTCAGAACCTAGTGGCGTATCCCACCGAGATGTTTTGGCTTAAACATTACTGCTATACCTGATGAATCAATATACACAGTGAGGCCGAACTATTAATTTTTTGAAACTGCTTACCAAGATTGCAGTATAGATCATCATCACTTGAAGATAGTTCAAAACTTAAACGTAGTTTGTTTTCCGTGCTTTCAGTAGTGACGTCCTCATTTTTCAGCATCCCAACTATTTTGCTGAATAGGCTTTGTTTCTCGGTCATGGTGGCAGCTTTCCTTTCACTGGTGTAATACACTTATTGGTTGTTTACTTAAAACATTATAAAAAAACATATAAAAAACAATATTAGCAGGAACAGATCTGTAGTTATTGTATAATGAAAAGTTATGCAGCATTCAGTTTTACTCAGCACACCTGTCTGGGCAATATCCAGAAAACAAGGCAGTAAATAATGACTAGAGGTCATTGCCTGTAAATCGCTGGATTTTTTCACATATATACTTTCTTATCACTGCAGCTTATCACTACTGTATTTCCTTGTACTGTGTATGGTGTTATGATGGTAATAACTTACAATGGATCTAAACTTATATAGCATTTGTTATGTTGTATTACTTTAAAAAAAAAAAAAAAAAAACTTAAAGTGATTATCCAGTGAAAATCTTTTTCTTTAAAATCAACTGGTGTCACAAAGTTATATAGATTTGTAATTTATTTCTATTAAAAAAAATCTCAAGTCTTCCCATACTTATTAGCTACTATATTTCATGCAGGAAATATACTGACACAGTGCTCTCTGCTGCCACCTCTGGCCTGGACAGGAATTCTCTAGAGAAGGAGAGATTTTCTATGGGGATCCCTATAGAAAACCTCTCCCGCTCTGGACAGTACCTGTCTCGGCCAGAGATGTCAGCAGAGAGCACTGTGTCAGACTTTAAATAAAACACCACTTCCTGTAGTACATACAGCAGCTGATAAGTATGGGAAGACTTTAGATTTTTTAATAGAAATAAATTACAAATCTATATAACTTTCAAATATTATCACTGTTATTATATTATAGTAGTATCATCAGATTTTGTGCATAACAATCTGCTCAGGAAAACACCTAAGATTTAGTAGACAATAGTTCACATATTATGCTTGCTATACTTATTATACAGTTTTGAGCAGATGTATACAGTTGGCATATTATGCTTGCTATAGTTATGATTATTATTCGTCTTTGTAGTGCTCTCTAAGTCCGTGCCATATAAAAAAACATCCGTGTTATAGGTGTAGGTATATACATGTTGCTATTCATGCAGTAAAAAATCCACAGAATCACATATAGATCATATACCATTACAAAATGTAACCTTACCTTGAGAATTTGAGCACAACGTCACAACTGGATGCTTCTCTTTAGATGAAAAACACAAAAGTGAAAGAGAATGATCCTGCTTGCTTCTAGTTTCCCTTTCCTCTAAATAACAGAGTTTCGTAGAAGTCATGCAAAGCAGAGAGAATGCCCAGTTACACAATCCTTTAAAGGAGAAGACCGGCAATTTAAAAAATTGCCCAGACGGCAGGGGTGAACATAACAAACAAACGTTACTTACCATAACTCCCTAACTCTGTCTCCTGCCTCGTCTGCTAACCCCCCCCCCCCAGGAGACAGAGATCATGTGACCATTGTCTCGCATTCAGTTTGTTTGCTGAGCACAATCGGGTCTGATGGGTATGCACGGCTGGGGCCGGCAGGCCCACGATCATGTGCAGGGTTATGGGGTGGGAGAAACAGGAAGTTCTGAGCATGAACCACAAAGACTACTGGGTAATATAGTGCAGGCAGGCCTGTATTTGCAGTTTATGGTGCCCTAGGCACATTTAGGGCCACATGTATCATCCGGCGAATGGATGATTTTCGGCGGAAAGTGCCGATTTGCGTCTTTTTTTAAGCAAAAATGGCGGATTTGCGAATAAAATATTCGCAAATCGGCACTTTCCGCCGAGTACGCCAGGGGGCGGAAAGGGGGCGGAAAAGGGGCGGAGAGTGGGCGGAACGGAGGGCGCGGACTCAGAGTCCGCGCGATTTATCATCCGTTCCGCCAAAATGTACGCCAAAAACCTACTCCAGTCCTCAGCTGGCGTAGGTTTTCGGCGGTGCGCAACGGCGCGCACGGGATTTATGTAAAGGCAGTCCGCCTCTACATAAATCTCCGTAGCGCCGGAGCTGCGGGGGCATTTTTACGTCCGGCGTAAAAAACGCCGGACTTAATAAATGCCTCCCTTAGTGTTGACCCCTCACCCCCCCCCACCCCCACACACACACACACTTACTTTTTCTAGGTGTGGTTTGTGGGTGTGGCCTACTAGGGTGTGGCTTGTCACCGTTTTTTTTTGGGGGGGGGGGCAGAGTTTTTTCTATATTGCTCTCATTTTACAGACTTTAAAATTAGGACAATACAGAGTGAGCACTACAGACCCCAGTATCAGGGTTCTCGCATATTATAGACCCCAGTATTTGGCCCCCAGCATATTACCCTTGCATCAGAAAGTGTTATCCAGCTTTCCCAGGTTCCTAACTGTGCCTGCTTTTCAGCTCCCCAACCAGTACAGGAAGCTAGGAAAGCTGGGTGACCTCCATACTGAGCATAAGATGCTGGGAAACCTGCGTGACCTCCATCATACTGACTACAAGATACTGGGAAAGCTGGGTGACCGCCATTATACTGACTACAAGATGCTGGGAAAGCTCGGTGACCACAATCATCCTGACTACTATATATGATTCTGGGAAAGCTGGGTGACCTCCATCATACTGACTACAAGATACTGGGAAAGCTGGGTGACCGCCATTATACTGACTACAAGATGCTGGGAAAGCTCGGTGACCACAATCATCCTGACTACTATATATGATTCTGGGAAAGCTGGGTGATCTCCATCATATTGCCTACTATACAAGATGCTAGGAAATCTTGTTGACTGCCATTATACTGCGTACTATATATGATGCTAGGAAAGCTGGGTGACCGCCATTATACTGACTACAAGATACTGGGAAAGCTGGGTGACCTCCATCATACTGACTACAAGATACTGGTAAAGCTGGGTGACCGCCATCATACTGACTATAAGATACTGGGAAAGCTTGGTGACCGCCATCATACTGACTACAAGATGCTGGGAAAGCTAGGTGACCGCCATCATATGACTACAAGATGCTGGGAAAGCTGGGTGACCTCCATCATACTGACTATAAGATGCTGGAAAGCTGGGTGACCTCCATCATGCTTTCCCCGGCATCTTGTAGTCAGTATAATGGCGGTCACCCAGCTTTCCCGGTATCTTGTAGTCAGTATGATGGAGGTCACCCAGCTTTCCCAGTATCTTGTAGTCAGTATGATGGGGGTAACCCAGCTTTCCCAGCATCTTATGCTCAGTTTGGAGGTCACCCAGCTTTCCTAGCCTCCTGTACTGGTTGGGGAGCTGAAAAGCAGGCACAGTTAGGAACCTGGGAAAGCTGGATAACAAGATGCTGAGAAAGCTGGGTGACCTTCATTATACTGACTACAAGATACTGGGAAAGCTGGGTGACCTCCATCATACTGACTACAAGATGCTGGAAACCTGGGTGACCTCCATCATACTGACTACAAGATGCTGAGAAAGCTGGGTGACCTCCATTATACTGACTACAAGATACTGGGAAAGCTGAATGAGCTCCATCATACTGACTACAAGATGCTGGGAAAGTTGGGTAACCGCCATCTTACCAACTGCAAGCCGCTGGGAAAGCTGGGTGACCTCCATCATACTGAGTACAGGATCCTTGGAAAGCTGGGTGACCTCCATTATACTGAGTACAGGATCCTGGGAAAGCTGGGTGAACCCAATCATACTTAGTATAGGCTGGGTAAGCTGGATTACCCCATTATACTGCCTACAAGATGCTGGGCAAGCTGGATGACCCTATTATACTGCCTGCAAGATGCTGGGAAAGCTGGGTGACCGCCCCACCCTTCCCCAATGTAACCTTCAGGCCCTAGTGAACAGTATACAGAGAGGGGATCCTGTATGATACACTACCCCCCTTCTTCATGTACTGTCCAGGCCCTGGTGAACAGTATACAAAGAGAGGGGAGGAGGGAAATCCTGTATGATACAGTACCCCCCTTCTTCATGTACTGTTCAGAGCCTGGTGCCCATAAAGAACCCCCACCCATCTGCATATATGGGCACCAGGCCTTGAACAGTACATGGAGTGTGTGGGGGGTACTGTATCATACAGGATTTCCCCCCTCCCCTCTCTTTGTATACTGTTCGCCAGGGCCTGGACAGTACATTAAGAGGGGGGGGAGTCCTGTATAATGCATAATAAAGATTAAGATACTTTTCAGGGACTAGTAGATGACCCCCTTCACACACACACACACAAGGCTCCGCCCCCACGACATTGGTCCCGCCCCCTCCAGTGGTGCAGAAGGGGGGGGGGTCTGTCTTCTCTGGTAGTAGTAGGCAGCCCTCACAGCACCTTGCTTCATTGTAGGAACAGTGAAGCTGTTGGAGCTGTGCTGCCTACCCCATTACAGAAGTTTGAGCTGACTGAGCGCATTATACGCCCCCCCCCCCCCGTGCGACATTTTCGGCCGCGATCAGATTTTTTTTTTTATATTTATTTTTTTTAAAAAATTTTACTGCTCTGATTGTGCAGCCCCCTGCAGGGTGCCGCCCTAGGCACTGGTCCACGGGTGCCTAGTGGCAAATACGGCCCTGAGTGCAGGGAAGATGAACAGCAAGGGGTAAGGAGCAGGCAGACAACTATATCAGAGAAGCGGGACAACTGTAAAACCTGTAAATGTGACATGGATGGTCAAGTAAGTGACTGGAGGCTAGTAGTCCCAGTTAGGCTGTCAAGCTTGCCTGAGCCCCCTCATGTACCTTTTATAGGCCCAGATGCTGACCCAGACCAGGAGCTTGGAAAAGAGCCACGCTTTTGAGCCCGAACAGTGTTCTAGAGACCTGACACCCCCTGCTGTGGTTGTACCTACTTCCTCCAGTCCACCTCAAAGCTATTGCCACTGGTTCAGGGGGAAAAAAGCAGGAATGTGTGGTGAAAAGATGTCTGGAATGGCAGACAAGCCATCATCTAGACTCTAGGCATTTGATAAAGTTAGAGGATACAGCTTTGAATAGTCGTTTTTTTTTTTTGAGTCACCACTCTGTCAAGGGCACGATCTCCCAGACTATTGACATAATCTTGTCAATAGTGGAGTACACCCATATGTGGGGGCCATGTGGATGGTGGGCTGCCTGGCTCAGTATAGGACCTCATCTGTCAGTAGAAGAACATTAAAGTGACTGTACTACCGGGCCCAGGCTGAAGCACTGGAGCGGGCCAGCTTACTGCGCCGAACAGGATATAGCTAACCATTTATGGAATAACCAATCACAGTATTACATGTATACTCTTTGTGACTTGAAACTCCGCCTATAATGAAGGAACATATAACCAATGTGAAACTAAATAAAGAATAGAGTATACTTCTATCTCAGCTGAGGGAGAAGGCAATACCGACTATTTGTGTCTGGTGTTTTCTCCTCGTCGCTAGCACTCAGCTTTATTCAATTTGGACAGGGATAGTCACTTGGGAATAAGGTGGATGAAAAGGTAAAATTCACCTTATCACTTCAGCCTGGGCCTGGTGGTACAGTCACTTTAAGTGTGGGAGGAAGACTCCAACTCCAGTTCCCAAGTCAGGATACACCATCTCACTTTCTGCTTTAGGGGCAGTGTCCTGCAGGGCCGATTCTGAGTTCAATGCTGCCTGAGGCGAAAATTGAAACTGCGCCCCTTCCCCCGCAAACACAACTATACACCAGCAGTGAACATTGCATATACGACTACATACCAACAGTGCATACAGAACTATATAACAAAAGTGCATACACTAAGGGTATGTTCACACTGAGTAAAACAGGCGGAATTCCACGGTGGAACTCTCCGCCACAGAATCCCGCCTGTCTCACTGTCCCATAGCCCGTCTATGGGAGAGCGCGCGCTCCTTTGCAGCCACCGCTCTTCGCTTGAAGAAGTAACGTCACTTCTTTGAGCGGAGAGCGGCGGCTGCGGAGGAGTGCGCGCTCTCCCATAGATGGGCTATGGGACAGTGAGACAGGCGGGATTCTGTGGCGGAGAGTTCCACCGTGGAATTCCGCCCCTGTGCAGTGAGTCAGAAGACAGAGCAGAAGTTGCCGCCCCTAAAGGGACCCCAGAATCTGCCGCCTGAGGGGGAATGAGGATTCCACCATATTGGCTGCCACTTCTACATCTACATGCTTCCAGCTGTCTGTGAGAGGTAACACAGATATGTCAGAGGTCAGAGGGGAAGCTTATATTATATGTTTTCCCTGCATAAGCAACTTGCTAAGTAGGGACTGTTCAGCCTCATGCTTTGGGCAGTTCTTATATTGTGTAGGTCTAATTAGCCAAAGTGATCCTTTACTGTCCACAGCTCTCCTGATTGAAGTAAAATTTGTTAGTCACCTGCCAGGTTAAATCATGTAGCCTGTTCTAAAACTGTGCCTGGCAGAAGAATAAGTGTCATTGCCTATGATTTTCCAGTTTCTTCATAACTACAACTCCCACCATGCTGTTGTCAGGATGGTATCTCTGCGGAGCATTATGCGCCCCTCTGCTCGTGCTGTTCGGCCGAGAAGGCACTGATTTTCTTGTATCCTGTTTCTGTGTTTTGTTTTGCTGTGTGTGAACACTGGTTTATATGCTCACCTTTGTTGGGAGACACACCCGACTTCACCTGCTGAGTTCTGTCTGGCCATGTCAGGGTTAATCTGTGTTCTGGTTCTGCTATGACTGACAGGTCATCCTGCCAGTGGATCTGTCTTGTTCTCAGGTGTCTGTGCTTGGAGATCAGGGGAATGGTCCAATTATGTTCTGGACCAGAGCCCTGGCCTCCTATATAACAAACCTCAGTCTGTGCACTTATTGCTGGTTATTGACTTGTCTCTGCCTGCTTGTATCTTCTGTGTTTTTGCTATCCCTGATCTTTGCCTTATTCCTTGACTTCCCTTGCTTGCCGCCTGCTCTTGACTATATTGCCTGGACTTTGACTACGTTTATAGGATTGTGATTTTGTACTTTTGCTGCCCGATTGTTGTGACCCGGACTGTTTACTATTCTTTATTGTGTTTTGTCTGTCTGTCTTGTATTTGTGTTCCACCTAGCCAGTGCAGGGACCGCCGCCAAGTTGCTCGCCGCCATCTTAGGGCGGATTGTGGCAAGTAGGTAGAGGACAGTGAGCGGGGTTGAGCTTAGGGCTCACTGTCTTGTCTTGTCCTGCTGTCCGGTTCCTGACAGAATAACCAGCCTTACCTTTTTGGGCCTTTTTGGGCCTTTTCTTTGCCTCCAGATGCCACTGAATTGTCTTCTGTGGATCAGTTTTTCTCTGCATTGGAATTACTGTATGAGGACCCTGACAGGGCAGCAGCAGCTGAGAGGCAGTTGACAACTTTGAGACAGGGCAAGCGACCGGTGGAGGAGTATTGTGCCGAGTTCCGCCAGTGGTGCGTTCCATCCGGATGGAATGATCCTGCGCTTAGATGCAAGTTTAAGCAGGGGTTGTCTGATGGCATTAAGGATGCCTGGACAGGACATCCAGAACCTTCCACCCTTAAGCAGGCCATGAATCTGGCTATCCGCATAGACCGTAGACTCCGTGACAGACATAGGGAGAGAGTAGGTTCTGACACTTCTAATACCCCTGTCTCCTACTCTGTCAAAAAACCTTTTGTTATCCCTGATATCCCTGAGGACGAGCCCATGCAGCTGGGACAATTGGACGCCAGGACCAGGCGAAAACACCGGAGACACAACGGTCTGTGTTATTACTGTGGTGACAGTGGCCATTACATCAGTTTCTGCCACGAGCGTCCCAAGTGGCAAGAAAACCAGCACCCAGATCATCGGCGTTCAGGTGACTCCCAGGAAAGTCACTTGGGCGCACAGGTACCCTCCGGCGAAATAAACATTGCTAGTTCTACTGTAGCTGATTTGCCTGTATCTTATGAGAATTTATCATGCTCTTCTGCTCGTCCTGTCAGTAAGCCTGTTCTCCATGCCATGGACTCTTCTTCTGATGAATGAGAGTCAGATGGCAATCTTCTAAGTGAAGTTGAGTCCTGTGAGGGTCCTGAGGCCCCTCGTAAAAGGGGGGGTACTGTCAGGATGGTATCTCTGCGGAGCATTATGCGCCCTTCTGCTCGTGCTGTTCGGCCGAGAAGGCACTGATTTTCTTGTATCCTGTTTCTCCATGTCTTGTATTTGTGTTCCACCTAGCCAGTGCAGGGACCGCCGCCAAGTTGCTCGCCGCCATCTTATGGCGGATTGTGGCAAGTAGGTAGAGGACAGTGAGCGGGGCTGAGCTTAGGGCTCACTGTCTTGTCCTGCTGTCCGGCTCCTGACAGCTGTGATGGCAGGACATAATGGAAGTTATAGTTTGGCAACAGCTCAAAAGTCACTGGTTGGGAACAAATATTTAGTAGGACAGTTTATTTATTCCAGTGTTCTCCAACAAGTAATTCACCCTCCATTTGCTGCAAAAGTAGAACTTTCATCATGCACTACTTGGCAGGACATAATGAGAGTTGTATTTTGGCAACAGCTAAAGAAGCCCCTGTTTGTTTGATGACTGGAATGGTTATAATGATCATTTTCGAACATGCGAACATTTATCTCGCAATGTACCCAACTGTGTCAGTTTCCTCCCACCAATTTAAAAGAGCCAATGAACGTGTGGGGAAGTAAGGACACATCAGGTAATGTAGTAGCCATGTTCACTACTGGCATTACTGTGATTGGCTGTGCAATTAGTGTCATTACGTATGTTACGTACATGCTATAAAAACGCATCACTGAGGCAAATTTTCTTGTGCGGTTCAGTAGGGAGAGTGAAGTGAGCAGACAGCATCTGAATTAAGTTAAAGAGGATGTACCACCAGGTACATTATCTTGAATTTAACACACAGATAGAATGGCGCCATCATGGGGAAGCCGGTGCCGCGGTCCGTGCTGAAGCACTGGAGGTCGGCCGGCCCGCCCCCAGTGGGAGGGAATTCCCTCCCCTCTATGACGCGGCTCCATTGATTCTAATGGAGGGCATTCCCTCCCACTGGGGGCGGGCCAGCCAGCCTCCTATGCTTCAGCACGGCCCGCTACCGCTGGATAGAATGGCGCCGCACACGGGAACCGGGCCGCGGTTCGAAAAACTGACCGCGGCACCGGCTTCCCCATGACGGCGCCCTTCTATCGGTGTATTAAATTCAAGAGGATGTACCTGGTGGTACATCCTCTATAAACAGCAATATTCACAGTGGTAGTTAGTCAGTGTAGGGAGGAAGAGCTGACCAAGGCTTAGACTGTTGTAAAGTCAGTGTAGGGAGGGTGACAGAATCCAGTGTTTCAGCGCTATAAGGATTCATTTATTAGCGCTGTAGTGACCAGGTGTCCTCTGTGAAAAAAACTTAAGAAGCCAACAGTCCTTTTTAGAGCTAATTTATATATACAGAAGAATAATCCACTGACAGAAAAAAACGATAATCGGGTCTGTCAACCCAAATGATGGGTATGACCCGGTGGTTACTTGTTATTAGTTATAATTATCACCGAGAGGAAAAGACCACCGTAGGTCAAATATATCCTTAAAACATAACGTTTATTGAATACTAATAAAAAGGTACAAGCTGGAACGTATGCCTGCACCTAAGCAACGCAGAGCAACAATACTACAAAACATATAAAGTGCTGAATAACTAACAGAGTGGGGAAAGAAATATATATTTTTTTTGTTTTTTTCCCCCCTTAATATGTTGGGCGGAAGGGTAGGATACAGGGGATGTGCACTCTATTCTCCTAGATCCGTAGACTATCCCTGCCTTTTGGGGAACCCACCTCCTTAATAGGGTGGCCCCAACCACGATGTCAGTCCCCACTCTGGTTAAGGTGCTCAGGTGAAAATAATAAACAGACAAACAAGTGTCTTACAAACACCAAATACTATATACATATTTACATAAAAGATAATTAATGTGCAATACGTTCATAGAGTGATAGATTACTCCAAAATAAAGATCTATTCTGTTCCAACGCGTTTCCCCTGGACTAATACATATGATTATAAATGTTTAACAGGTTCATCAGGGAACAAATATCATATCCACCTAAGATATGGCCTAGAGAACGTATTCAATACACAAATCTCATTAAAAGCTTGACCCATGATATTCAAATGTTATATGATGTTACCTGATAACGCAATAGATATAGTCGGCCAGATATATAAGTACGTCACATCTCACATAGGTCCCCCAAATAGACAGAAATGAAAAAATGAGAAAATACAAAGGATAGAAGAGGACAGTAAAGCACACCCCCTGTCAATACAAAAAACGAGGTAAATGCGCCAAAGAAATATATACACAGGGTCACCACAAGCTAACTATGTTATATATATACAGATGGACAACACATGTATACGCTGGTATTGGTAATAGTAATTGGTAATGTTGTGTATATATATCTCTTAAGTCACTTAGCTGCGGTCTGGAGTTGAACCAAGCCTGATGGTGCTATGGTCAGCGAAGTCCGTCAGAAGTGAAAAAAGGGCTGTGTGACCTGCTGACAGGATGTATCAGGCAGAGTGATTATTTTATTTCTTTATTATTATTTTCACCTGAGCACCTTAACCAGAGTGGGGACTGACATCGTGGTTGGGGCCACCCTATTAAGGAGGTGGGTTCCCCAAAAGGCAGGGATAGTCTACGGATCTAGGAGAATAGAGTGCACATCCCCTGTATCCTACCCTTCCGCCCAACATATTAAGGGGGGAAAAAAACAAAAAAAATATATATTTCTTTCCCCGCTCTGTTAGTTATTCAGCACTTTATATGTTTTGTAGTATTGTTGCTCTGCGTTGCTTAGGTGCAGGCATACGTTCCAGCTTGTACCTTTTTATTAGTATTTAATAAACGTTATGTTTTAAGGATATATTTGACCTACGGTGGTCCTTTCCTCTCGGTGATAATTAATTTATATATACAGTATATTTTTTCATTAATCTTTCTATCTTGCTCTGCTGTGTGCCAGTGATTGCCAGTATATGCGCACTGCCGAATAAAAGGTACGCTAATGCTAAGCACCTCCTAATTACTCCGCTATTCTGTATTTTACGCTTTGCACTTGATAATCTGTGCGTATTTGGTCGTGGTGTGTCTGAGGAAAGTGTAAGAAAAATTTCAAGCTTGAAAAGGGAGCAGGTGAAAAAGTTGCAAATAAATCCCCCCCCCAAAGTGCTTCAAAGAACCTGTACAGAAGTATGTCCTCAGGATTTAAATATTATCACTATGTTAATATTATATTATAGTAGTATCTTCATATTTTGTGCATAACAATCTGCTCAGGAAAACACCTAAGATTTAGTAGACAATAGTTCACATATTATGCTTGCTATACTTATTATATAGTTTTGAGCAGATGTATACAGTTGGCATATTATGCTTGCTATAGTTATGATTATTATTCGTCTTTGTAGTGCTCTCTAAGTCAGCGCCATATAAAAAAACATCCGTGTTATAGGTGTAGGTATATACATGTTGCTATTCATGCAGTAATAAATCCACAGAATCACATATAGATCATATACCATTACAAAATGTAACCTTACCTTGAGAATTTGAGCACAACGTCACAACTGGATGCTTCTCTTTAGATGAAAAACACAAAAGTGAAAGAGAATGATCCTGCTTGCTTCTAGTTTCCCTTTCCTCTAAATAACAGTCATGCAAAGCAGAGAGAATGCCCAGTTACATTTGCACTTTTGCTTTTTACACTGTATGTTTAAAAGGCCCTAGCGTGTGCATTTTTTCATCTACAGACCCATATGAGCACATATTTTTGCGAAACCAATTGTATTTTGCAATGACAGGCATTATTTTTCCATAAAATATGCTGCAAAACCGGAAAAAAATCATTTGCGCTGTCAAATTGAAAAAAAAAAAAGGAATTTGTTTTGGTTTTAGGGAGTTTCGCATTTACGCCGTTCGCCCTATGGGACATGTTATCTATCTTCCTCAGATCAGTACAATTATAACGATATCTAACTTGCATAACTTTTATGTTATTTGATGGCTTTTAAAAAAAATTAAAACATTTAAAAAAAAAAAAAAAAGTGTTAAAAAATTGCTCTATTATCATGCTTTATCTTTTGGTCTGTGGTGCTGTGTGAGGTGTCATTTTTTGCGCCATGATCTTTACTTTCAATCGGTACCTTGCTTGCACATATGCAACTTTTTGGTCACTTTGTATTCTATTTTTTTCTGGATTTGATGCGACCAAAAATGCGCAATTTTGCACTTTGGAATTTTTTTGCGCTTACGCCGTTTACCGTGTGAGATCAGGAATGTGATAACTTAATAGTAAAGGTGATTACACACGCGGCGATAGCAAATATGTTTGTTTATTTGTTTATATTTATAAAATGGGAAAGGGGGGGTGATTTGGACTATTATTAGGGGAGGGGATTTTTTATTAATAAAAACACTTTTATACTTTTTTTTACATTAACTAGAAGTCCCCCTGGGGGACTTGTGTATACACGGCACTAATCTTTCATAGAGATCAATGCTGTGTATATACACAGCAATGATCCATTAGATAGACAGCAGGGAGATAAGGTATGAAGCATTTTAATGCAGCTGTCAGGTTTGACAGCTGCATTGAAATGCTTAATTAACCAGCACGGCAGCGGGACCCGTGCCGGCTAATAGAGACGCTCCCCAGCTACAGATAGCAGCCGGGAGGGCCGCTGTTCAGAGCTGGGTCCCGGCGGGACCCCTCTCTGAACGCCCCTCGCGCCGCCATGACGTACCAGGTACGTCATGGGATGCTAAGGGGTTAAAGGAGAAGACCGGTAATATAAAAAATTGTCCAGCCAGCAGGGGCAGGGGGGAACATAATAAACAATCGTTACTCACCAACTCCAGAACTCCGTCTACTGCCCCCTCTAGTAACACCCCCCCCCTCCCCCAGGAGACAGAGATCATTTGACCATTGTCTAGCATTCAGTTTGTTTGCTGAGCATAATCGGGTCTGACGGGTATGCACGGCTGGGGCCGGCAGGCACACGATCATGTGCAGTGTTATGGGAGAAACAGGAAGTTCTGAGCAGGAACCACAAAGACTATTGGGTAATATAGTGCAGGGAAGATGAACAGCAAGGGGTAAGGAGCAGGCAGACAACTTCATCAGAGAAACGGGACAACTGTAAAACATATCAATGTGACATGGACGGTCAAGTAAATGACTGGAGTCTAGTAGTCCCAGTTAGGCTGTCAAGCTTGCCTGAGCCCCCTCAAAGTACCTTTTAGTGGCCAAAGTTGCTGACCCAGACCGGGAGCTTATAAGAGAGCCCGAACAGTGTTCTAGAGACCTGACACCCCCTGCTGTGGTTGTACCTACTTCCTCCAGTCCACCTCAAAGCTATTGGCACTGGTTCAGGGGGAAAAAAAGCAGGAATGTGTGGTGAAAAGATGTCTGGAATGGCAGAAATCCATGAGCAAAGTGTCCCGAACGGAGACAAGCCATCATCTAGGCATTTGATAAAGTTAGAGGTTACAACTTTTTGAGTCACCACCCTGTCAAGGGCACAATCTCCCAGACTATTGATATAATCTTGTACCCGGTGAGGAGGTAGAGTACACCCATATGTGGGGGCCATGCGGATGGTGGGCTGCTGCGATCACCTGGCTCTGATGGCAGGACATAATGGGAGTTTGGCAACAGCTCAAAAGTCACTGGTTGGGAACAAATATTTAGGAGGACAGTTTATTTAATCCAGTGTTCTCCAACAAGTAATTCACCCTCCATTTGCTGCATAAGTACAACTTTCATCATGCACTACTGGCAGGACATGATAGGAGTTGTATTTTGGCAATAGGTGAAGAAGCCACTGATTGGGAATAGTGATTAGCTAACATGTTCGTAAATGTTCGCATGTTCGTACGAACATGACACCAATTGTTTGTGTTCGCCGATCATAAACAATTTGTTTGATGATTGGAATGGTTATAACGATCATTTTTGAACATATTCGAACATGCGAACGTTTATCTCACAATGTACCTATCAGAAATTTGCACTGAGCATGGTGTGAACTGGACCTGTCTTTGCCTTTTGTTTGACACACCCGCATTTTTTTGAGCCTCCTGGCAGTGCAAGGGTTACACTGCTCACTACTGGCCTTGATTGTTGCAGCTGAGCAGTGTTCTTTGACTGACAGTTTCCTCTGCCTCTCTGGAGCCTGAGTGATCAGAGCACCGGTCCAATGAGGACCGGGCTCTTGGTCAGCATAAAACAGGGCTGAGGCAGAGTCCCAGCACTGGCTATTTAGGTTAACTCCTGGTCCCAGCCCTGTGTTTGACTTGACTTGTAATCTGACCTTCTGCCTGACTATTTGACGATCCCTTTGCCTGCTGATTTTGTACTGCGCTGCCTGTTTTGGTTTTGACCCGGCTTGTTGACTATTCTTTTATGTTTGTTCGTCCATCTTGTTCTGTGTGCACGTAATCAGCGTAGGGAACATCTACGTGGTTGTCCATGGCCGCCTAGGGCCGATCGAGGCAAGTAGGCAGGGACAGTGAGTGGGTACAGACCTAGAGTTATGAGTTATCTATTCTGTCAAAGTATACTGTACTACTATAAGACTTTACAGTAAAGCTCAGAGAGTGGTCATAGTTATGTCCCTTCTCCAGGGGCCCCCTCAGGAATGGGCATTCTCCCGACTTGCAGAGAGTTGACAGTTTTTTCTCCGCATTGGGCCTGCTATATGATGACCCGGACACTGCAGACAATGCTGAGCAACAACTGACCATGTTACGGCAGGGTAAACGTCCGGTTGAGGACTACTGCTCAGAGTTCTAGCAGTGGAGCGGTCTTTCCACTTGGAATGACTCCGCCCTCCGGTTCCAAATCCAGGCCGGGCTGAGTGACCAGCTAAAAGATCTTTTAGTGGCTTACCCGAGTCCTGACACCCTCGAGGAAAGCATGACCTTGGCCGTCCGGGTGGACCGACGGTTGAGGGACCAACAGCGGGAGAGGGGTACCCCAGACTATAACAGAACCTCATTGTTTCCGATCTCCTTCCCTAAACCTTCCCCTCCTGTTTCACCCCCTATGGAGGAACCCATGCAAGTGGAGGCCACAGATGCCAAGGCCAGGCAGACACACCGTCTGCATAACAACCTCTGTCTGTATTGTGGCAAAGCTTGACACCGCATAAGAGGATGTCCTTTCAGACCCGAACAACTTACTCAGGCGCACAGGTAACCTTCACCCAAAAGAATAAACTACTTTTGCCAATTTCTCTGAGGTTGGGGTAAAGAAGCGTTTCTGGTTATGCCCAGATCGACTCTGGGTCATGCGCAAATTTTATTAACCCTATGTTTTTTTCTGGTTTAGAGGTATGTCCCCTGCGGCTCATGCGCCCAGTGAATGTTACTGGGGCTGACTCTGCTCCCTTTGCCCAAGGGGATGTACGGTATATAACCCCCATCTAGAAGTCAAGGTGGGGTCTGTTCATGTTGAAAATCTGGATTTCCTTCTTATGCATAATTTGTCTTCTGATGTGATTCTGGGATTACCCTCATGAACCCTTATAGTCATGGCCAAAAGTTTTGAGAATGACACAAATAATCTACTTTAACATGATCTGCTGCCCTCTGGTTTTTATGTGTGTTTGTCAGATGTTTGACCCTTCTTATTCAGGACCTCTGCAATTCTCCCTGGCTGCTCTCAATCAACTTCTGGACCAAATCCTGACTGATAGCCGTCCATTCTTGCACAATCAATGCTTGCATTTTGTCAGAATTTGTTGCTTTTTGTTTGTCAATGTTTGTCAAGTTCTCAATGGGACTAAGATCTGGGGAGTTTCCAGGCCATGGACCCAAAATCTCTAGGTTTTTTTCCCTGAGCCATTTAGTTATCACCTTTGCTTTATGGCAAGGTGATCCATCATGCTGGAAAAGGCATTGTTGATCGCCAAACTGCTCTTGGACGGTTGGGAGAAGTTGCTCTTGAAGGACATTCTGGTACCATTCTCTATTTATGGCTGTGTTTTTAGGCAAGACTGTAAGAGAGCCGATTCCCTTGGCTGAGAAGCAACCCCACACATGAATGGTTTCAGGATGCTTTACAGTTGGCATGAGACAAGACTGGTGGTAGCGCTCACCTCGTCTTCTCCGAATAAGCTGTTTTTCAGATGTCCCAAACAATCGGAAAGGGGATTCATCAGAGAAAATGACTTTACCCCAGTCCTCAGCAGTCCACTCCCTGTACCATTTGCAGAATATCAGTCTTTGCCGCTCTCCTTGAGACCAGGCCTTGCTCCAAGAGCCTCCGCCTCACAGTGCGTGCAGATGCACTTACACCTGCCTGCTGCCATTCCTGAGCAAGCTCTGCACTGCTGGTAGCCCGCAGGCTGCAGCTGAAACACTTTTCAGAGACGGTCCTGGCGCTTGCTGGTCTTTCTTGGGTGCCCTCGAGTCTTTTTGGCAACAATGGAACCTCTCTCCTTAAAGTTCTAATGCGATAGATTGTTGACTGAGGTGCAATCTTTCTAGCCGATCTTTTCTCACCCCTGAAATCAAACTGCTGGTACATGCTCTCATTATTTCCCGCTTGGACAACTGTAATATCCTCCTCTCTGGCCTTCCATCTAACTCCCTTGATCCCCTCCAGTCTATCCTAAACTCTGCTGCCCGACTAATCCAACCTTTCCCCTCGCTTTGCCTTTGCCTCTCGACTCTGCCAATCCCTCCACTGGCTACTAGACATGAGCAAACTTTTTAGAAGTTCGGTCCGATCGGACTTTCATAGTTTAAAGCATCTATATGATACGGGGGTAGTGTATTTGGTTGAATTTAGGGCTCTACATGTCAGTAACATCATTATCTTTTCGATATCTCAAAGTCAATTTTTTTTTTAGACTTTAATATTCACCATTACAGGGTCTATGCAGGAAACTCACCATTACAGGGTCTATGCAGGAAACTCACCATTACAGGGTCTATGCAGGAAACTCACCATTACAGGGTCTATGTAGGAAACTCACCATTACAGGGTCTATGCAGGAAAAAGGTCACAAATGCAGTGAAGGAGCAGCAGTAGTCATTGGAGGCCAGTGGAGGTCCAGCAATAGTCATTTGATGCCAGTACAGAAGCAGCAGTAGTCAACAAGGAGGCCAGGCAGGAGCAGCAGTAGCCAACATGAAGGACAGGCAGGAGCAGCAGTAGCCAACATTGAGGCAAGGGCAGGCACAGCAGTAGTCAACCTAGATGCCAGTCGAGGCCCAGCAGTAGCCAACATTGAGGCAAGGGCAGGCACAGCAGTAGTCAACCTAGATGCCAGTTAAGGCCTAGCAGTAGCCAACATTGAGGCAAGGGCAGGCACAGCAGTAGTTAACCTAGATGCCATTCAAGGCCCAGCAGAAGCCAACATTGAGGCAAGGGCAGGCACAGCAGTAGTCAACCTAGATGACAGTCAAGGCCCAGCAATAGCCAACATTGAGGCAAGGGCAGGCACAGCAGTAGTCAACCTAGATGCCAGTTAAGGCCTAGCAGTAGCCAACATTGAGGCAAGGGCAGGCACAGCAGTAGTCAACCTAGATGACAGTCAAGGCCCAGCAATAGCCAACATTGAGGCAAGGGCAGGCACAGCAGTAGTTAACCTAGATGCCAGTCAAGGCCCAGCAGAAGCCAACATTGAGGCAAGGGCAGGCACAGCAGTAGTCAACCTAGATACCAGTTAAGGCCCAGCAGTAGCAAACATTGAGCCAAGGGCAGGAGCAACAGTAGCCAACATGAAGGCCAGTCAGGAGCAGCAGTAGCCAACAAGGAGGCCAGTACAGGAGCAGCAGGAGCCAACATGGAGGCCAGGCAGGAGCAACAGTAGCCAACAGGGAGGCCAGGGCAGGAGCGGCAGTAGTCAACATGGAGGCCAGTGAAGGCCCAGCGGTAGCCTATAAGGAGGCCAGAACAGGAGCAACAGTAGCCAACAGGGAGGCCAGGGCAGGAGCGGCAGTAGCCAACATAGAGGCCAGGGCAGGAGCAGAAGTAGTCAACATGGAGGCCAGTGAAGGCCCAGCAGTAGCCAACAAGGAGGCCAGGGCAGGAGCAGCAGTAGCCATTATGGGGGCCAGGCAGGAGCAACAGTAGCCAACAGGGAGGCCAGGGCAGGAGCGGCAGTAGTCAACATGGAGGCCAGTGAAGGCCCAGCAGTAGCCTATATGGAGGCCAGGGCAGGAGCAGCAGTAGCCAACATGGAGGCCAGGCAGAAGCAACAATAGCCAACAGGGAGGCCAGGGCAGGAGCGGCAGTAGCCAACATGTAGGCCAGGGCAGGAGCAGAAGTAGTCAACATGGAGGCCAGTGAAGGCCCAGCAGTAGCCTATATGGAGGCCAGGGCAGGAGCGACAGTAGCCAACATGGAGGCTAGGGCAGGAGTAGCAGTTTTATTGTGGTGACATGAGCAGCGGAAGCAGAATAATGAGGTCCATGGACAGGCGAGAGGTAGCAGGGCTGCAGCAGCAGCAGCAGGAATGGTGGAATGACCAGTACGGTCTAGTTCACATATAGGCCATAATAGAAGCAGAAAAGGTCCTACATCTTGGTGACAACACGACCAAATCCTACTCTGTGGTATCAGGAGCAGGTGTCACAAACTCCTTATCTATCCATGTGGCGTTCATTTTGATTAAAGTCAGACGCTCCACACTATCACAGGACAATCTGGTTCTCCTGGGACTAACAATATGACCTGCTGCGCTGAAAACTCGCTTGGATGACACACTGCTGGCCGGACAGGAGAGTATGTCCAAAGCAAATTCAGCGAGTTGTGGCCAGACATCCAATTTTCCCACCCAGTAGTCCAGGGGTTCGGGGACGTTATGTGGCAACGTAGAGTCCAAAAACACCTGGACTTGCTGTTTGAGGTGTGCCGCCATGTCTTGCTGCTGTGCGGGTGCCCCTGTTACCCCGGCCTGTGGCTGCATGAAAGCGTGCATCATGGACATCAAGCTCAGACTGGTGCCGCTGCTCATCCCACCCAAGCTGCTAGAGGAGGATGTGGAGGAGGCAGCGCTGCTGCTGTGGCCCTGGTGGGAATGGCGTGAATGAGAGCATCGTGTTCCAAAGGCTGCCACTAACTGTGCACCAAGCTCCTCTCTATAATAATTCATTTTTTCCTCCCGTTGGGAAGGGTGAATGAACTCACACAGCTTGTTGCTATACTGTGGGTCTAGTAGTGTGGCCAGCCAGAACTCGTCCCGTTGACGAATCCTTTGCAAGCGTGGGTCTGCCCGAAAGCATATCAACATGCGCTTAGCCATTTCCACCAGGGAGTGGGAAAGAGTCCCTGCATCCGTCTCCACAGCATACTGCCAATGGGTACTGCCTCCATCCTCCTCATCTTCCTCATCCTCCTCATAGCCCTGCATATCCTCCTCTGGCCCCCCTCTGGTCTGGCAGGAAGGCTCATCTCCTTCTCCTCCACCCGTCTCCCCTAAGAGTTCCTGTGCGTTCAGGTCCTCCCCCTCCTCCTCAACTTCCTCTCCCTCCTCTTCTGCCAAGCCTTCCTCCAGCGACTCAGCATCAGCTCCAGTACATGAAGCATGGGTATGATGGCGCTCAGTCCTGTGTCTTGCCCACTGACCAGAAAGGTGGCCCCCTCAAAGGGTCGTAGCAAGCGGCAGGTGTCACACATAAACTGCCACTGGCCGAAATCCAGGTTACACAGGAAAGTCGCCGTGTCCACCTGCATCAAGAGGAAATCAGTCAAGGCCTTCCTCTGCTCATAGAGCCGGTCCAGCATGTGGAGGGTGGAGTTCCACCGCGTGGCTACATCGTAAATGAGACGATGGTTGGGAAGACCATTCCTCCGCTGCAGCTCGAGGAGCATCTGGTGAGAGCGACTTGAATGGCTGAAATGGTTACACAGCTTTCGAGCCATTGACAGCACAGTCTGTAAATGGGATGAAGACTTTAGAAAGTGTGTAACTATTAGGTTTAAAATATGTGCCATACACGGGGCGTGCCTCATACCTCCTAGGCGCAGCGTGGAGAGAATGTTGCTCCCATTGTCACTCAATACCGTCCCAACTTTAAGATGGCGTTGAGTCAGCCACGAGAGGATTTCCGTCTCGAGCAGGCGGTGCAGCTCTTCCCCTGTGTTTCTTCTTTCACCCAGGCAGGCTAGATGCAGCACAGCGTGACACCTCCGTGCTACACCCAAGTGGTACAAGGGAGGAACACTGGCGGTTAAGGAGGTTTTGGACCTACTGGAGGAGATGGAGGAGAACCGCAACACAGGAACCCTGCTGTCACAACCGGGTGGTGTCATCGCCCTTCCCTGGCCAAGTTGCTAAGAGTCCGCCGGCCATATTACATTTACCCACTGAGCAGTAATGGACATATACTGCCCTTGCCCGTAATTACAGCTTCAGATGTCTGTGGTACATGTCTCCTCACTGAATGGCTCAGGGAGTCAGCAACCTTTTCGCGAACATAGCTATACATGGCCGGGATAGCTGTGTTGCAAAAGTAGAGTCGACAACTTTAAACGGCAGAGCCTGGAGCACCAGCAACTTGGAAAGGTGGGCGTTCAGCTTGACTACTGCGGGATTGCTGGGTGCATATGTCTGCCTCCGGTAAAGGGACTCCATGATGACAGGCTGCCTACTGCTAGCAACACAGGGGCCACCAGCCGAAGAAGGGAGTGAAGCCACACTCCCATCCACAGAGGAGGTCTGACTCTGTAAAAGGCCCCCCTGACTACTGCTGCTTCCTGCTGCTCTTGACCACGGCTCTGCCTGGGCCTGCTGTGACCCACTATCACCCCGTTTCTCCCAGGCGGAAAGGTGGTGGCGCTTCATATGGGCAGCCATGGCGCTGGTGCTAGGATGCGCCTCTTTTAATGCGCCTGTCGCATAGGCGACAGATGACCACATAGGTATCCTCCGGGCACTTTTTAAAAAACTGCCACACAGGCGAGGTGTAGAGTCTAGTACCGACAGGCTGCGAGGATGGGCGGGCGCTGCCGATACTAGGACCTACATTGGAGGAGGTTTCCCCAGTGGTCATCTGCTTGTCCCGGCTACGCTTCAGACTTGTTAGTTGACTACTGCTGCCTGTCTGCTTTTTAGTTGTGGCGGGCCTGCTGGTGGACGGATTCCCGGTTGACGAATCTGTCGAATAAGCCAAATCCTGCCGTGGATCCCATGTAACATCCGATGTAGCATCATCCTGTTCCAGAATGATGCTATCATCCTCATCAGGCTCCTGCCCAGCCCTTTCTCGTCTACTACCTACTGCTCTCCTGCCAGGCCTAACATGGGCCTGCTCTGATATCGCCTCCGACACAGCTATGCCCTGCACTTGATTGTCCCCTGTCTCTTCCTCCACGTGCTCATTGTCATGAAAGAGCAGTTGGCTGCTCATAGACGCCAACAGTTCCCTTGCAGGCGGCGGGTCAAAAGTTAGTGGGATGTTGCTGAGGATGTCAGATGGAGGACGTGGGGGAATTGCTGCGTGCCCGTGCCAAGTCAGGGTCGTGCCCGAGGTACCCACAGATACCTGGCTGTCTGTCTCACTACTCATCCTTGTGGACGTCGAAGTGTGAGCCAGCCACTCCAGGACTGTGGAATTAGATGTGTGGACACGACCCTGGTGTGACAAAGGAAGCTCAGGCCTGCCACTGGACTCTCTTCCTGCGCTACTTCCTCTTATGCCCCTTGAGCCAGACTCTCTGCCCTGCCCTCTGCCTGAAACGCTTTGTGAGGTTTCCTGCTGCCGCTGTGCCATGACTTTATATTCAAATTATGATTTCTACGCTTCTTAGATGAGAACAGTATTTTCGGTAATATATAGGACTTGTGTGTGTTCATATATATATATATATATATATATATATATATATATATAAAAGGAAT
This sequence comes from Dendropsophus ebraccatus, assembly GCF_027789765.1. Classification (NCBI taxonomy): domain Eukaryota; kingdom Metazoa; phylum Chordata; class Amphibia; order Anura; family Hylidae; genus Dendropsophus; species Dendropsophus ebraccatus. The sequence goes on along the minus strand of NC_091462.1, from coordinate 21,274,267 downwards.
TGTCATATATAGCACTTTTTTAAGATACAATGCTATACACCTGAACCAGGTATTTTAGTCTCTCAGGATAAGACGGATGTGATTTACACACTTTCAATCAGAAGGGTCCAATTATGGAAATTGGGTATATATAATATATATAGCCAAAAATATGTGTGTACACTTAAAGCGCTACAGTGCGTGCTTAAATGATGGAAAAGAAGTTTCCTGAGAGATACTGTCCTATAAAAATGTAAACATAATATGTTTTCTGTAAAGTGCGTGAATAAATAGTGATAATGGTTCGTTCAAGCAGTTTAAGTATCCTTAGTGATATATAGCTATACTGCAGAATACCTGGTAGTTTTGTGATGTGGAAAAGTATCCTCGATTCTTCTGTATCTTTTCAGTAGTTGTAGGTGTTGAGGTGTCGAGTTGGGAGCGGGCCCTGGCCGGTGGCTCCACTACTACTGCAAAGCCCTGACCCGTGAGGGCCACTCCGCAGTGCAGGTGTTACTAGCAGGCAGGAATCGGGGCAGCTGCAGGGTATAGAGCTGTCACGGTACTGGCACGAGGGTGGCACAGCTGTGGCCGGTCTGCGGTATTATGCGGGATAACTGGGCATGCGATTCTTCGCTGTACCTAGTCGGGGCACCAGATAAGGGACACTAATGCCAGGGTTCAGTAACAGCGGTGGTTACAAGTTTATTATAACGGAGGTAACTGGTAGCAACAGTCTCTTCCGGATGCAACCGGGTAAATAGCAGGTTTACACAGACAGAGCAAAGGTGGTGCTGCATAGGCTGAGGTGAAGCGTGCCGGATGATGGGAGTAGTAGTTATAGAGGAATAGAGAGGCTGGGTGGATTAGAGTACTTTTGGTGAATATCTTGACTTGATGAGGAGATAGCGAGCAGGAACGACACCCAGATGAGAGGATACTCCGGGCACTTGAGCAGGCGGACAGTCCACTCCTCTGAAGGTGAAGAGGGACACACACACACGACCTCCTTGCTTGGGAGCAGGGGCCGGAACACTTCCTTCCTCTCTGAGGTAGAGGACGGAACACACAACCTATCCCCTCTGTGGCAGGGAATAGACTGACTCGCAAGAGGAAGTCACATGGTAACCCTGGCCAAAGCTAGACGGCCATTGGAGGAACCATGGTTACGGGGCACGGTCACGTGATCACCAGCCTTTGCATACCACTGCACATAGTTATGCACACAAGATATACATGAACCTGAGAATAATAGGGATTACACAGTAAACAGTTGCAGTGCATATAGTTCCAGGACAGGCATGGCTATAGCAATAAAAGTAAACTTAAAGTGAGAAACTGACAGCATGTTCTGGGACACTGCACTACCAACTCTCGGAGTAATCCAAAGGTTTTCCACGGAGTAGCAGTGACGTCACTGTAGTAGTTGCCGTAGTTCATGCAGGCCAAACATCTAACATGTTTCAGCGATCAGCGGTCGCCCTCCTCAGAGATAATTTTGGCCTTGATGCAGGTCTGCATTGACACTGAGTGACAGGACACCTCAGCTGAGAGAGCTATTATTAGTTTCTACTCTACTTTCCTTGGAAATCCAAGAGATCACAAATCAGACATTATGACAATCTCTGTGTATCTCTGTGAGACTGTCAAGGTGTCCGTGCTGCCCAAACCTGAGAAAAGACAAGGGGACATAGTGCTGAGCGCATCTGTTACTTGTTCTAGTGATCAATGGAGGTCTCAGCCGCTGGACCACCACGGATCACAACTCCTGGAGGACCTGCCCTGCCCAGCTGGACGCAACACTGATTGGCGGGTTCTGCTGTGATGACTCAACTCTAAAACAGTAACAAGCTGTCATGAATGGGGGACAGGAATTTGCTGGAATTGAGCCTGCACAATGTCATAGTGGGAGAGTATAATTTATTTTACTGCACCCTCAGGACCTTTTAAATATATAAAAAAAATTAGGATCCATGAATAGCCCTTTAAATTCTTCATCTTTATAAGATAGATTGTAAGCCCTCGCGGGCAGGGTCCTCTTCCGCATGAACCAGTCTGCCATTTGCCTTCATGTAATGTGTTTTGATCTTGTATCGTTCTTGTTTGTTACCCCTGTCACCTGTATAGCGCTCTAGAATCAAGGGCATTTATGAATAAATAAATAATAATAATAATCACAATGTATACAGAATACCATGCACAGTCATTGGTTATAAAACTGTTTATTGTATTCTTTTTATAAGTTCCATGTATTACAGGCAGTTACATTAACATTGCATTTATTGCTAGCTGTTAGGAGCAGTCACTGTGATTTGTAGAGGTAACACATAAAAGTTATTAAACTAAAATAATTGCATATAAAATGGAGATATATAAAGCTAAAAAAGTGTAAACCTCCTCTTTAAATGGTCTTCCTTTATTAAGAAAGCCCCATTATTTATGAGGGCGGCCCAGATGGCCAGGATGCTGGCTTCTAAAACTCCCGTAACGGTGCATTTTTGCTAGTAGTCATACATTTCCTCTACAGTGGCCACTAGAGGGGGAATGTAGTATTACATGCTGTCCATTTAAAAGAATAACTAACCATGTAAGACACAGATGAGCCAGGTCTGCTGCTTTTTCTGATAAGGGGAAGGTATCTAAGCAGACTTTATAGGGTCTCTACATAGAGGTTGTCTTCATGGTCAACGGAACATTTCTACTCACATGGCAGTAGTGTTAGTAAATGAATGGCAGTCACTGCAAAATTTTCTGTGTATTTGTCTTGTAAACTTTTTATTGTCTTATTGTCAGCTTGGCAGGAATCCCGTCCTATAGGGAATAATGCTTTTTGTGATCTTTGGTCTTAATTCACACCGTCGTATTAATAGTCCATGTAAGTGCTATATGTTCTGTGCCAAACTAGATCACCAAATGGAATGTGCGTGAAACCCTGCAGTTCCTAACATAGCCATTAGTGGCATCAGAGAAGCTGGGTGGCCCCTTACTACAGTATTCACAACATCTTATTACGACTTTTTCTTCAAGGTGATCAGATATTCGGGGTAGGCAACATCGTCATGAAAAACGACAAACATTTTGGGTGCGTCAACCTTGTCCACAACAGAGTCATAGCGGCCTTTACTGGGGTCACCATCGATATGAGGAGCCTCCTTGTATTGGGATTTTCCCTCACAATATCGTCCGGTGATCACTGCAGCTTGGTAGATGTATTTTTTCCCATTAGAATCAGGACGGGAATATGTGTCGCTACAAGAGTATGAGGACTTGACAGCGAAGTACGTCCCGTTTCCATAGGCTGTAGCTGTTGGCATGAATGCAATGATGTTAGTAATATTCTACAATGTGGTCAATAGAGATACGATAATACTGTAAACATGGCCACATGTATGTTAGATGCACCTTACTATTACCATATGTATGAACATAAGCTCCACCCCATGGGTGATGTGATGTCATCACCTTTGACTAGCCTCTATAACCTTCATTACCATCTCACTGATATATATATATATATATATATATATATATATATATATATACAGTGGTGCCTTGGATTACGAGCATAATTCGTTCTGGGACCGTGCTTGTAATCCAAATCCACTCTTATACCAAAGCAAATTTTCCCATAAGAAATCAGAGAAATGCAGACAATTAGTTCCACACCCCAAAAATAAATATTTATTATTCTGAATAACATGTAGGACAGATGAAACAAACATTCAGAAACAGCAGAATATGTGATATTATAAGTTACTGTACAGTAATGGAGAGGATGGGAAACACAAGGGCTGACAGAGACTGCAGGGAGCAGGAAGGAATGAGCAGGGCAGATGTGGGCACATACTGTACATGCAGCACTTTCTGTCCGGGGAGAAAGGGGTTACAGCGATGGAGAGATTACTTCCACAGCCCTGTCCCCTGATGCAAGTCCCAGCCTGAACTGTTTCTGCTATGATTTAGAAGGTGAGGGAGACTTCCTGGGTCAAAGAACAGGACTGTAGACCCCGCTATGCAGACCATACCCCTCCTCTACTCACGCTCTCACCCAGTACAGGGAGCTCTTAAACCAAAGCAATGCTCTTAAACCAAGTCACAATTTTGAAAAACTGTGAGCTCTTAAACCAAAACACTCTTAAACCAAGTTACTCTTAAACCAAGGTACCACTGTGTGTATATATATATAATATAGACTTGCAGTGTGGAGAGAGAGTCTGCTCTATAAAGCAATGTTCTGCAGCAGCTTTGGGCATCGAACTGACAGAAGTGCTGGGGGAGGAGAATAGGCAGGGTGGAAGAACCGTAATGGAGAGCTGAGGGAAAACAATGCATTCTGGATATTGTAATTAAAAAATCATTCATAGTCATCTACCCTTTCCCTGCTGCTGCCCAGATCCCTGCTGCTAACCCCTATCCTGGTGACGTGCTGTCATGCAGAAAAGCTTAGTTAGTCGTTGGCTATGGCGCGTCACCTGAGCAATCAGTGGTTGGCTGAGTGGGCATTTTCAGCATGTCACAAGGAAGCCATGAATATCAGGCACCAACAGAACAGGTTTGATGGTGAAAAGTTGGGTGAATATACACAATTTCTTTTAAAAATATATAATTACAATAAAACCCAGGACCTACATAACATTTAGTAGTTTGGCAAAAATTTAGAGACAAATGGGATGTAGTATGCTACGACAGTGAGTTATCGACAGTGAGGCTGAATTGCTTATATTTCTATTTCTTATTAATTCGATGGTGCTTTCTAGGGTTGTGTTTGCTATAGACCAAGTGTTTGGTAACTTACCATTTTTACCACAGTGAACTCGGTTGAATCCATCATGGTTAATGTTGCTAATGGCCTCAGTATGGGTGCCGTGGTACAGGTGCCTTATATTTTTCTGGCCGGGGTTTTTTCTGTTCACGTTGTTTTTGTTAATCGTGAAACTCTGCCACATTTGAACATGCTGAATACGTATGATCTAAAGGATGAAAGAATCATTAGTTCCGTATCTTTCATCAAACACTGTTTTACACTTAAAGGGAATATACAGGGAACAGATCACTGATCTCAGGGAGACCAGCCAAAGATAACACTGTTGGATGCTGGCTAAAGCGCTCAATGTAGTGAAATCCTAGGTGCATTGCTCCCTGGGATACATGAATATGCAAAAAAGAACCAGTAGAGCCTCATTTAAGAGTCTCAAAACACAGGAGTATCCAGATATCCCTCCGGGAAGGGCCAAGCCAAGGGGCGGCTTCTGTAAGGAAACCACAAAAACCACCATATTAAGTGGCCCTATAAGTCAATGTAATGACAAGGGAAAAACCAAGGCCAGGTATCCATCCACATACAGCTGTTTCGTGGTGTTGCCCCTCATCAGTGTGGAGCAGGATTTAGGCTAGGTGGGAGCAATGCCTAGTAGAGCCATAAGAGAAACAGAACTATGATCTCGGGGAGACCAGCCAAAGATAACACTGCCGGCTAAAAGGAAATCAGCAAATAATTCCATTTTATCCTGTATGTGAAAATCAATCGATTGATTGAATAGATCAGTGCAATGCATATACATAGGCTTGATCTATATTATTGGCACTCTGCTGGTACAACCTGCCAGCCCCACATGTAGCTGCTTGCGCTCATCAGGAGCCCTCGCAGTGAAGGTGAGGTTCCGGGTCCAGACATTTGGGAGCAGCCACCAGGTGCTATAAGGGATGTGAGCTCATGGGGCCTCGGTCTGGTCTACGACATGATCGAGCCATTGGGCCCCCTGCTACCGCTTTACAGGGGTAGTTCCGACACTTAAAATGGTGGTCATACACCTTCAATAACTGTTGGATGAATGATCGTTCAGTGTACAGTTATCTCTTTTGTCCTGGCCTTGGAGGGCAGCTCTGGCAGCAGTTTATTGATTCTAGAAAAAAAGGGTTGGGAAGAGGAAAATAACATGCTTACCATGCTTAACTCTTCTTTTATATGTTGGTGAAGATTTGGGAGGCTCCATAACCTTATACTGTAGGCTGAAACCACTGGCAGTGGCGGGTTCAACCGACTTTAGTATAAGGTGGATCATCTGTTGGAGAATGCTATAGGGATGCAGGCTGGGAATTCCTTTGCCAAAGCACATATCACTACCACCTTCAATTTACCTCAATCTACTGTACATTGAATAGTTCACTCTATCCAGATGCAAGGATAATGGACAAGGATAATAACTTCTAAACATACCAGTCCTCAAAGCAAAATCTGATCATATATGTCAATTTATTGTAATAAAATGTAATTAAATTTTATTACAATAAATTGACAAATATTGTCAAATTTTCCTTTGAGGACTGGTATTGTTTAGAAATTGTAGTCACTGTGTGCATTGGATGGTGTATCCCAGTTAACCTCAGCCAAATCAGATACAGGTGAGCTGCACCTTAGATCGTTACTGTTTACAAGGATAATAACCTCTATAATTTCATAGGTACGCGCTGATGTCGTTTTAAAGAATCTCTCTTTCACATCTTTGTATTTTTGGGAAGTTGTCTCCAGTATGATTTCCAGATATTCCCTTGTACTGATATCGGTCCATGTCACCGGATAGGAAAATGTTGCTGCAGCAAAAAGAATGAACCCGTATTAGATCTTTTGCCATCATCTAAAATTACAATTATTTATGTGGCTCGGTGGTTCTTCTTTCCTTACCTCCACAATGTGTTGCTGACACGATCCTTTCCTCTCTTTGGAGCGCCTAAACAAGATTATTTAAAAAAAAACGTGACATCACTACTAGTGTGTCTCTTTGTACCCTGTCCTGCACCTGGACACTTTCTGTGCAGGGAAATGCAAATGTATGGGACTGCTCGCTGCACAGCCAGAGGTCATGAGTAGAGATGAGCGAACCTGGAGCAGCTGGAGTCCATCCGAACCTGAACTTTCGGCATTTGATTAGCGGTGGCTGTTGAAGTTGGATAAAGCCCTAAGGCTATGTGGAAAACATGGATATAGTCATTGGCTGTATCCATGTTTTCCAGACAACCTTAGGGCTTTATCCAAGTTCAGCAGCCACCGCTAATCAAATGCCGAACGTTCGGGTTCGGATCGACTCGAGCATGCTCGAGGTTCGCTCATCTCTATTTGTCAGTAACCTGAAATCGTTCACCCTATTACACAGAACGATAGTGGTTAGTTATGATGGTTACAATGATCGTTACTACGTTCGTTTACTCCATCTGATCCCAGCACGAATGATTAGGAATTACACTGAACGATTAGTGAACGAATGCGGAATTACAGCGAACAGTTATCGAATGATTAACAATGATTTTAGGGTCAGATCTAAATGAACGATCAACGCCACACAAATGATTATCGTTTAAATTCGAACGAGCAAACGATTTTCCGCACGAGATAATCGTCCCGTGTAATAGGGAAAAAAGGATTATGTTATAACTAGATAAAAGCAAACTTTGGTTTAGTTTGCAGAATGGAAAAGTACAGGAGTTAAATCCATCTTGTCCAGGCACCCAGAGAACTTTAAATGTAGTTAAAGGGTTTGTCCAGCGAAAATCTTTTCTTTCAAATCAACTGGTTTGAGAAAGTTATATAGATTTGTAATTTACTTCTATTTGAAAATCTCAAGTCTTCCCATACTTATTAGCTGCTGTATGTCCTGCAGGAAATGTTTTATTTTCAGTCTGACACACTGCTCTCTGCTGACATCTCTGGCCAAGAGAGGAACTCTGTCTTGGTTTTCTATAAATCCCCATAGAAAACCTCTCCTGCTCTAAACAGTTCCTGTCTCGGCCAAAGATGTCAGCAGAGAGCACCGTGTTAGACTGCAAATAAAACATTTCCTGCATGACATACAGCAGCTGATAAGTATGGGAAGACTTGAGATTTTTAAATAGAACTAAATTACAAATATATATAACTTTCTGACACCAGTTAATTTGAAAGAAAAAGATTTTCACTGGAGTATACCTTTAAGAGTAGAGAAGGCTGTAAGTTCGCTCATCTCTAGTCATGACCTCTAGGTATTCATATAGACATATAGAAAGTGGACAAAAGCCCTGCCCACTTGTCTGCTTGGAGCAGCCCTATACTTTTTCTAACCCAGATCATTCAATGTCTTACCTGTAACTCTGTGCTTTTTGCTTTGAAAACCTCCAGATACTTCTGGTAAATATCGTCCTGAATGACAATGATGAAGATTGTTTCGAGTGATGGGATTAAGGTATCGGACAGGTAGTTCAGAATACTGTTCAGAATCGCCTTGATAGATTCTGCTACATCTACTTTGGCCATGCCTGCGAGACGAGATGAGAGTTTGTAACCTAGTAGTCATGCTTTAAAAGAGTATTCCCATCTTGTTACCCCCCTATGCGTAGCACTGATTGATGAGGGTCAAACCATCGGAACCACAAATAATCCCAAGAACAGGACACAATTAAGCCCAGAATAAATGGAGCGCTTACCGCATCTTTCTTTTAACCCTCTATGAGGCCCCTAAACATTTTCAAGAATCAATGGAGTGGTGCTGGTGTGGTAAAAGCTCTTTTTGTTCCGGGAACGATTGTGTCCTGTACTTGGGATCCTAGCCGTTGATCCCCTACCAATGAGCTTGTTGTCCCCTATTCTGTGTATAGAGGACAACAAACTGAGATGGAAATACTCTTTACGTCAGGGTTTAAAGTGAACCTGTCATAAAAAAAAATAAAAATGTTTTGACGCATCATCAGGGCCGTATTGGGAATAAAAAGCAGCCCAGGCACATAAACCACCCCTCAAGCCCACTTTAAATATCACCTCCCCATAAATAAAAAAGATTCCCCCTGTAGGTAATCCCTCTCCCCATAGGTATTCCCCCTTGTAGGTAACCCCCTCTGCTGAATAACCCACCATCATGTAGACATTTCCCTCTAAATAATTCATACCCTTGTAAGCATACATATACTCACCTGGCTACTGGGCCCCAGTTCACTGCTATCACTACTTCCTCCAAGCTCTGCAAAGGGGCAAATGTCACCCCACCCCTGGGCCAGCCTGCCCCTGGTGATGTGTAGGGAAATAGCACATCACCATAAAACAGAAAAGATTGCCCTTTATAGGGGACCGGCCCATCTGGCATTTGCCAGAAATGACAAATGACCAGTCCGGCCCTGCATGTCATAGAGACATGTGAAATGTTTCGATGTTTCGGTCTGGGTCTAAGTCATGGGTCTCCAAACTGCGGCCCTCCAGCTGTTGCAATACTACATTTCCCATCATGCCTGGACAGCCAAATCCAAAGCTTTAGCTGTCCGGCCATGATGGGAATTGTGGTTTTGCAACAGCTGGAGGGCCGCAGTTTGGAGACCCATGGTCTAAGTATTCAGACCTGTACATGCAGAAGTGAAGTTTAAGCAGGTTGGCAAAAAGAAAAGATGAAAAACTTGGATGCTCAAACAATGAAGAGACATTTGATGGGAGATCCGAGAAGCAAAACCCTACCTGTCCCAATGGCCGGCAGTGCCACACTCATGAACCCATTCTTATGGCATTCAAGCAGAATTCTGTCGATGGAAGGTTCATAAGCCGGAACACGGGTTGGTCCAATAATATGCATGATATGTTTGCTTGGAAGATTTCCACCGCTTGTAATTCCGACTCCATCTGATGGTAAAAGACCTAAAATAGATTGACAGGCAGGTGGATGTGAGCTATCCTGCTCTTATAGTAAGTCCCATACTGTTATCCACAGCTTACATATAGTCACCATATATTATTATAAGGAATATGAATATAGCACGGTCTTTCCAGTTAACTTTATACATCTCATTGAGATTAAAAGTCAAGAAAACAGAAGATACCAATTTTTTTGCATTCCTCCTTAACAGTGTCCCCCGCAGCCTTCAGGATTGCCCCAGAAACACCTGGAAAGACAGAAGTGACATATAGTAATACTGTAAGGACACTATACAGTCTATATGGTATTGTTTCTTATGGAATACCTCAGGCTAGGTATCGGGATAGGCCATCAATATCAAATGTTATGGTGAATGGCCCCTAAACATGGTGCAAAGTACTTCATTTCACTAATACACATCAGAGTATTACCTATAGAAATGTATGAGGCTCCATAGTTTTTCTGTTTGCCAATGATTTTTTAAAGGGGTATTCTGCTCAAACTTAACTTTTTTAATATGTTGCTGCCCATGGTGAGACTAACAATTCAGTCCATACTTGCTATTATCTATTCTGTCTCCTTCCCCCAGTTTTGAGCTGCTGCTTTCTACTCAAAACACAAATCTGTGTGTGAGTTTTTCTCTCTGTCTCCCCCTCCACCCCCTCCCTTCTGAGACAGCTGAGTCTATGGCAGGCTTTATCTGCAACTTTGTAGCTTCTTTGTTATGCTGGGAGAGTTAATCTTAGGTCACTGTGATTAATCCTCCCTGCATTACAGAGTTGCAGATAGGGACTTGTTTACATCAGCCGTCTCAGAAGGGAGGGGGAGACAAAGGGAAAGGCTCACACACAGATTTTTGTCTTCAGCAGAAAGCAGCAGCTCAGAACTGGGGGAAGAAGAATGAATATATAATAACAAGTATGAAAGGAATTGTTAGTCTCACCATGGGCAGCAACATATGAAAAGTTATGTTTGAGTGGAATACCCCTTTAAAGAGTCACACAGAGATAATATTTCTGAATTGAACTTTAAAGCATGCCAGTCATTTCGGAGGTCTATCCAAATCTGTGTGCAGTCGCTCCTGTCACCACAAGATTGGGTTACTATTGCTGCCGGTCAAGCTAGGTGAGTTTTGTACAAAAAGCCTATTGAATCAGAATTTTAGGTTTGTGCATGGAACACATTTCGCTTGGTCAGTAGCCATGGTAACCCAATGTAACGGCAACAGGAGCGACTGCACACAGATAGACCTGCAAAAGGACTGGCACCCTGTAAGGAAACAGAGAAAAAAAATTGTCAGATGCTCCATCAGATATTGTATTAAAGGGGTTGTGCGACTATGCAATTATTTTCATGCGTGTAATAAACATGAACATGAACATAATAAACGTGAACATCAGTATATTAGTAAAGTTATTTTACTACCTTTCTGCGGTCTTTCATTCTTTTTATGGCTTTTGATTCACACTGCTCTATTGTATTTATTAGCAAAAATTTCTGCCTGATTTACATCTTGTCTTCCTCCTACTTGTCATCTTGACTTCCTGTTTCTTTGAACATTCTAGCCAGGAATTCAGCCAATTATTTTTCCCTTCTACCACATTTTTTAGACAGGATGGATTTGACCAAATCTCCAGCTAGAGTGTACAGCAGGAACAGAACGGGGGTCAGTGATGACAGCAGGGCCGAGAGTTACTAATACTCACCACATGATTGATTCAATGATGAATTTGTTAAGTTGACAATACAGTCCGCCGCCTGGTGAGTGATGTCGCCTTTGACTAATTCTATCATTTTTCCAAAAGCCGAGAAGTGAGGATAATTTGTCTAAATTGAGAGCACAAAGTATGGTTATATGCAAATACCAACAGAGTGACTGGTTTGCTAACTTTATACAGTATATAGTGAGTGATATTATTAGACAAATAATAACCTTTATTTAAGAACAACGGCCATCGTTTTAAAATTACAGCAATTATTTGCCAATAAATGACGGCCATTTACTCAATTTCAACAGTGTGTGAGCAGCATAGCCTTTCTGTGTTTTCAATCCACTCCTGGTTTTGGTTGCAAAATACTGACCAAAATACTGACCAAAAATACTGTGTGTGAACATAGCCTTAAAGCGTAACTGTCATTTCAGGGTCATTTTTCTGAAAACAATAAATATCTCTTGTTTTTAAGAAACTCTGTAAAAGGTGTTTCCTTATGTACTCAAAAAGATGTTTTCCTAGCTCCCCCCTCACTTCAGAAGAAGCAGGATTTCTGTGTCCATTATGCTCTATGGAGAGGGGAGGGGTTGAGAGGAGGCAGTGAGCACAGAGCAGTCCTGCACAGCACAACACCCTGCAATCTTCTCTCAGCAAGTTCCTAGATAAGCACTGACCTTTCTGACCTCTGAATCCAGCTTTTTAGGTGCCCAGACAGTCTACAAACAGCTGACCTTCATGTCTCTTCTCCCTGCTCACTCATCTCCCTTGGCCCCTGCCCCCTCCATAGGATATAATGGACACAGCAGAACCAGTGTTCACATGAAGACAGATTTGCCTGATAATGCACAGATTAGAAGTGAGGGGGGGGGGGAGGCTGGGAAATTGCTTTTTGAGTACAGAAAGAGGCTTCTTTGCTTAATAAAACCTATTATAGAGTTTCTTAAAACCGCTTATACTACTGATTTCTGCAAAAAAAAATTAAAAAAGTGAGTTACACTTTAAGCTGTATCAATGCAATGTTCCAATGTACAAATATACAGATTTATTCAGGACACTTAATAGATATAAAATGAAAATAAAACATTCTACCTGCAGCCACCACTAGAAGGAGCCTTTGAGCTTTGTGTTCCAGTCTTGACAGGTGCAGCAGTTGTCTGGCTATGATTGACAGCCTGGACCCGCTGTGGACGGGAACCCCTTTTGTACCCATGTCCTTCCATGTGGTAATTAAAAATGGACATACAGTTATGCCCATATGCAGGAACAGGTTAATGAACTTACTATATGGACAGTATGCAGAGAGCTCCTAAGCTCCCTCTAGTGGTAGAGGGATGCAGCCTGAATTTGATCATTTAGGGGAAAATTTAACTGGTCATACAACGGCTTTTTTTTTGTTTTAATTTTATTTTGCTCACTGAAGAGATGACATTTTTGTTACGGGAGAAAACATATTAAACGAGAAGCTACTGTATATAATGTGAAGTGAGAGGTAAATGCCGATTTATAACCATGCCAGAAGCTGATGATGACCGGTGGCCACTCAGCGCTAACCACTCACCTACCTTGTAATTCTGGAAAAAGCATTGATATTTTTCATAGACATTTTGCTCAAAGGCCACGATGATGATTTCAGAAATGACGGTCATCACGGAAGGATCGGTTAGGTAGTCTTCTATGCCTTTAATGATCAATCTTATGGAATTCTCAGGTTTTAATTTCCCTAAACCTTAAAGGTACATAATAATTATTATATTAAGAAAGATTACGTATCTTTATATACAATACAATGCAGGGGGAGGGTCTTTAAATGCTACAGTAAAATATTTACATAATATGCACAAAAAACTAAGGAGCTGTCCTTAGATGTTAGGTGCCATCTAGTGGCTATGTTGGTACTTCTACACTATTTCATTTCTTTTTATCTCCACTTACAGGAAGGGAAAAAAGGATTCCAGGAAGAAGGGGAATCCCTTTCCTGTCTACACAGATTGAGTATCTGGGCTTTCTCGTTTCACTGTTTTCTTTTCAGTATGTTTAATTTTAATGTACAGATTCTGCAGTATGACATACAATAGCATCCATTTTTACCATCTTTTTTTCATCTATTTAATTTTTTTTTTTTTAAATTAAAATAACGTTAGATATCTTTCTCTCATTTCTTTTTTGTTGCTTTGATAAAAAAATGAAATAAAGCAATAAAGCTCAGGCTACGTGGTTCTTGGTTGTGCAATCCATGTAGCCCAACATTAAGCTTTGTACACAGATGTATTCCTTATACTTTGACCAAAAAAAAAGGGGTTTTCTGCATGGACGCACATTATTTACCTGTTCCCATTGCTGGGAGACTGACAGTCGCCATGTTATTTTTATCAGAGGCTTTAAGAGCTTTCATCACGGAGGCAACAATGTTGTCTGGTCGAACGTCAATCAGATGAATTATTTTGCGGCACTTGAGGTTTCCCGGTGAGGTTACGACACAGCCGTCATTGTGGAGTGTAGCTGAAAGACACATAGATATGTTATGACTATTCACACTTCCACTGTGGCGTGAGGGCTGACTATTTAGGCAAGGGCATTGTGGGAAAATAAAAACTCATCTAATGAATGGAGCAGCTCTATTCAGTAGGGTAGGGTGCTGGAGATTGTGAGTGGCCCCATCCGTTTGACCCTTCATGATCCCTTAGTTATACCCTATCCTGTAGATACTGTGGCTAGGGAATAAATAAATTCTCCAGATGGGAATACCCCTTTATGGTGCGTTCACACCTACAGGATCTGCAGCTGATTTTCTGCAGCAGATTTCATTTAAATAACTGAACACAGCATCAAATCTGCTGCAGATCTGCTGCAGATTCTGTAGGTGTGAACGCACCCTTAGGCTAAGTTTACAACGCAAATGATCAATCATGGCCGTTGTTGCAATTTGCAACAACGGCTGTAATCAATTGATAATTTACATTGTGCTGCAGACAATGGAATCCCAGCCGGAGTGTATACATCTAATATACTCTCCGCCCAGGATTGCAAGCGGCCCCAACGAAAACTGCCATTCATTGAATAGTGGCTGCACAACCCTGACAGTTCATACAATGGAGAGTGCTGCTCTGGCCGCACTTTCCATTGTGTGCAGTGGTGAATTGGGATGCAGGCGTTACCGGGACAACAGTGTGACAGAGGTGGGGCTTCTCTGCTATTGAGCCCCCTCTCCCATCCTTCACTAGGATCAGGACCCCCCCCCCGCACGTCATCCAAGTGGCATCAAGGATGAAAGATGCACACAAACCACCACTACTACTGCTATGACCGTCACCTATGCAAACATGGGACAGTCAGTGGGACGAGTCCTTTCCGTTGATGTCTATGTCCAAAGGACTTGCTGTAAAGTATGCCAGTGGGACGGGTCCCGCCACACGCTCCATTGCGTGCAACGGGTGTGTCAGCATCCCAATTCAACATAAATGAACATCATCGGGCCGGAACTGCCGCACCAGCTGGGAAGATCTTCTCTGACACCGGCCGTTCTGTGATTACAAGTAACTGTAAGACAAACTTTTAATTTAAAATTCTTTTAACCCTATAAACAAGTAAGATTTCCCGCTGTCGGAGCGTGAGTGAGGCTGTTTTTTTGCATAAAACAGATGGAAAAAAATAAAAGGGTTGCAAAAATGCAGAGTAAACCCAGCCTAAAACATAACTCCCCCTTTAATGATTTCTTATTGATTTCATATGTAGTACATCTTCCCTTTAGCAGCTGCCAGATAGGAAACATGCGGCTTCCTCTAACTTCCTGCAGCAATAAAAGCTGAACACTGAGGTTTTCATAGGCTTTATATACCAGGGGACTCTACCAGCATATTAGCAGGACTATATCCACAGGCTCATGCTCTCCCTTTAGGCTATGTTCCCACACAGAATTTTTGCTCAGTATTTTGGTATTTTTCAATTAAAAAAATAAAATTACAGCCATCTACTAAATTTCAACAGTGTGGGAACATAGCCTTTTATAAATCGCAGAACTTCTCCTTTAATGCAATTCTGCATTTTCTGGCATTGATGTCAGAACTGAAGTGAAAGTGTTAATTCATTGCACAGGGAACCGGTCTCCCCAGAAATCTTAGATTCTATACACATCACCAGAATATACCAATATACAAGGTAAGCCGGCATAATGACATACCTAGGACTTTACATTCTTCCTGTACTTCAGAGCCTGCGGCATCCAGGATGGCTTTAGATACGCCTGAAAGATAAAACGTATCTACATTATCTAATTGCTATTGATGTAGTAAGCACATGGAGACAAAAATATGTTTGTTGTCAGTTTTAAGCAAATTTTAAGGTAACATCCAATATGGCTGCACTTCCTCATGTCAATTTAGCAAAGGTGTTCACCACAACGGAATGAAAAGTTGTCAGTATCATTTAATGACTAATTTAATCCAATTGTTAGGATATGGGTGTTGTTTCATTTTAAAGGAGAAGTCCGGCCAAACTTTTTATTTAGGTATTGTATTGCCCCCCAAAAGTTATACAAATCAGCAATATACACTTATTATAGGAAATGCACATAAAGTGCTTTTTCCCCCTGCACTTACTACTGCATCAAGGCTTCACTTTCTGGATAACATGGTGATGTCACTTCCTGGATAACATGGTGATGTCACTTCCTGGATAACATGGTGATGTCACGACCCGACTCCCAGAGCTGTGCGGGCTATGGCTGCTGGAGAGGATGATGGCAGGGGGACACTGAGGGACACAGGGCACTGGAGGGACACTGAGCATCCCCCTGCCATCATCCTCTCCAGCAGCCACAGCCCGCACAGCTCTGGGAGTCGGGTCGTGACATCACCATTTTATACAGAAAGTGAAGCCTTGATGCAGTAGTAAGTGCAGGGGGAAAAAGCACTTTATGTGCATTTCCTATAATAAGTGTACAGTGGTACCTTGGTTTAAGAGTAACTTGGTTTAAGAGCGTTTTGCAAGAAGAGCTCACAGTTTTTCAAAATTGTGACTTGGTTTAAGAGCATTGCTTTGGTTTAAGAGCTCCTGGTATTGGGTGGGAGCGTGAGTGGGGCAGGGGCATGGCCTGCAGCACAGTACTCTGACCCAGGAAGTCTCTCTCACCTTCCAATTTATAGCAGATCCACTTCAGGCTGGGGCTTACATCAGGGGAAAGGACTGTGGGGGTAATCTCTTTATAGCTTTAACCCCTCTCTCCCCAGACAGAGAGTGCTGCTATACTGTGTCCACATCTGCCCTGCTCATTCCTTCATGCTCCCTGCAGTCTCTTTCAGTCCTTGTGTTTCCCATCCTGTCCATTCCTGCTATAATGTGCTTGCACTCACACTCAGCTATACACACTGCTGCTATAATGTGCTTGCACTCACACTCAGCTATACACACTGCTGCTATAATGTTTATAAAATGATTTGTGGGGTGTGGAACCAATTGTCTACATTTCAATGATTTCTTATGGGAAAATTTGCTTTGGTATAAGAGTGGATTTGGATTACAAGCACGGTGCCGGAACAAATTATGCTCGTAATCCAAGGCACCACTGTATATTGCTGATTTGTATAACTTTTGGGGGGCAATACAATACCTAAATAAAAAGTTTGGCCGGACTTCTCCTTTAATACCCAGAAATTGCTGCTGCCCCCCCCCTCCAATTTTTCCAGGTAAAACCAATAGATAGGTGGCCATACTTTCTTTTTTCCTTATTTATAATTTATTTACTGTGCCACATGTGCCATGTTACACCCGGGACTGCCGCGGTTCAGAGCGGGGTCGCCGCGCGGCCCCGCTCTGAACGCCCTTACCGGCAATAGGGCGTACCTATACGCCCTTTGTCGTTAAGGGGTTAAGCATGGTTCTGCTAACATATCTATGTAGTTACCGTGGTTTTTGTATCATATCTCTGTATAAAGGTTGATTCTGTTACTGTACCTATGTAATAAGCTTGGCTCTGGTAGCATATCAATGTAGTAAACTTGCTTCTAGCACTGTGTCTGTGTTGTATGTCCAGATCTGGTATCTACATGGTAAATTTGGTTCCAGAAGCATATTAAAGGGAAACTATTAGCAGGTCAATGAATATTTATTAGAAGGAGCAGGCCGGCTGGGGAGCAGATCAGTGCAATGAGGAAGGCAGGCCCGCCCCCAGTGCACCAATCTGCCTCATTTACATATCTAATAAACTACAACCAACATTCCCTAAAATGGTGCCAAGGGTCAAGTTAAGAAACTTATCATCATCCTCAGCACCCTGTGGGCTGTAGGGACATATCAACAGGTACAAATCTTTCATTTAAAGTAGTATGCTTGGCCCTGTTATTATACATATGTAGTAAGCTTGGTTCTGTTACTATACATATGTAGTAAGATTGGTTCTATTACTTTGTCTGTGTTGTAGGCTCAGATCTGGTAGCATATTTACCTGGTAAGCTTTGTTCTGGTGGCCTATCAAAGTAGTCAAGCTTGGTTTTGTTACTATATCTATATTGTAATTCCTAGGTTTTATTTGGGGACAATCTATAGAGAATGCCCCCCTACCTTCAACAGTACCATCCCTGTGGCATGGGTATAGTTTCAAAAGTTTATTATAAGTTATTATTTAAAGTTACTATACATATGTAGTAAGCTTGGCCTTGTTATTATACATATGTAGTAAGCTTGGTTCTGTTACTATACATATGCAGTTAGCTTGTCCCTGTTATTATACATATGTAGTGCACTTGATCCTGTTATTATACATATGTAGTAGACTTGGTTCTATTACTTTACATATTTAGTAAGCTTGGTTCTCTTACTATACTCATGTAGTAAGCTTGGTTCTGTTACTATACATATGTAGTAAGCTTGCATGGTGGGGCTGTAAGAGGCAGTACTGTGCCTCTGGAGTGGGAATTGGAGTTCAGGTGGAGCTACTGGTCCAGATACTCCACTCTAGCCTTAGAGCTAATGAGGCTCTGAAACCACCTGGTGGAGCTCTATTAGAGACTCTAGAGCTTCCCAGGTGAAGACTCCTAGGGTGGAAGAACACAGGCAGTGCTAAGCCTGTGGGAGCTGCAGCCAAAAGGGCTTGGTGAAACCAGTAGGTAGAACTGGTGATGTTGAGCAGTAGGCTCAGAAAGTCAGCTAGAGAAGTTGTGTTGTGTTAGTCAGTGGCTAGACGGCCTAGGTTTTATTTTATTTGCAGTCTTGCTTATATCTTTTGTTTTTCCTTGAATAGATAAATAAAGCTGACTGTGTTCAGTATAAAGCATACAGCACTGACTGGACTGCAATTTGTGATGTGCCAACTGTCTCAGAGCCAGGAGATGGCGATCCCAGCGAGTGAGTAACCCCCAGATTGTCAATATATGTATATAGCAAGCTTGGTTTTGTTACTATACATATGTAGAAAGCTTGGTTTTGTTACTATACATATGTAGAAAGCTTGGTTCTGTTACTATACATATGTAGTAAGCTTGGCCCCCATTATACATGTGTAATAAGCTTGATTCTGTTGTTGTGTCTGTTTTGTAAGCTCAGATCTTCTAGCATATCTACATGATAAGTTTGGTTCTGATGGCCTATCTAAGTAAAGCTTGGTTTTGTTACTATATTTATAGTGTAATTCCTCATTTTGACCTGGGAAAGCTCTATAGACAGTCCCTACCCTACCCTAGTACCATCTTTATATCCCTGTGATATGGGTATAGTTTAAAAAATCTGGCACAACTCACAGTTGTTTTGGCTTTAATATTACTGATATACCTGATGAATCAATCGACACAGTAAGGTACAATTTATTTTTTGTTTTTTTTTCTCCTTACCAGTATAGCGGTCCAGTTTTGCATTATTCAGGTTTATTATGGCGTCTTTGCTTTCAGCAGCGA
This sequence comes from Dendropsophus ebraccatus, assembly GCF_027789765.1. Lineage (NCBI taxonomy): Eukaryota > Metazoa > Chordata > Amphibia > Anura > Hylidae > Dendropsophus > Dendropsophus ebraccatus. The sequence goes on along the minus strand of NC_091462.1, from coordinate 21,255,049 downwards.
TGTCCCCCTTTTTCAGCTTCACAGATGTTTCACACACTGCTATTCTTTGCTCATCGCTCATGGTGGCAGTTTTCACTGATATAATTATTAAAATTATTATTATTATTAATTATTAAAAAACATCTAAAAGAGTATATAAACAGTATTAGCAGGAACATTTATATAGACGATGTATAATGTAACATTCAAATATACTCATCACACCTGTCTGGATGACTATAGAATATCACCTCTTGGTGATGGGTATTTCCAGATTTATACTTTTCTATTAATACAACACCACACCCTCAGGCCCTAGTGCCTGGGGTATAAATGCAACCCCACCCCTAAAGTATAACTTTTATCCTTATTATTGTTTAAAAATTTACCTCGTATCATAGGGAGTTGTTTAGGGGATTTTTTTTTGTAGTATTACAATTCAGCTATAATCCCTTTAATAAAACTGAGCTACAAAACCCACACCCGGCCTGAGGACAAGAATGGTGCTGTTTTTTTTAAAGAAAGCAGACATGTTTTCTATGACTGGGTAACCCCTTTAGCTTTGCACTGCATTTATTTATTTTAAACAATAATAAAAACAAAAGTTATACTTTAGGGGTGGTGTCACATTTAAAGGGGTATCGTGTCACAGGCCCAATTGTGGTATTTGAGGGTAGTGGGTACCAATATACTTTATCACTCCACTTTATCAGTACTGTTTTTACCTTGTCAGTACTGTTTTTGATGGCAATAACTTGCAATGACACTAAATTTATATAGCTTTTAAGTTATATACTACTTTGAAAGATGAAAATATTTTGCTTAAAAAAAGCCCAAACAGCTTCTCTAAGACCCAGTATTTTGTTCTTCGCTCACTAGGATAAATGTGTAATATCCTAAGCCTCAAGTAGCAATAATTATCCTTTCGGAGCCCCAAGTAGCAATAATCCCCCTTCCTGAGCCCCAAGCAGCAATAATTCTGCCTCCTGTGCCTCCAAGTAGCATTAATGCCCCCTCCTGAGCCCCAAGCAGCAATAATTCTGCCTCCTGTGCCTCCAAGTAGCAATAATGCCCCCTCCTGAGCCCCAAGCAGCAATAATTCTGCCTCCTGTGCCTCCAAGTAGCATTAATGCCCCCTCCTGAGACCCAAGCAGCAATAATTCTGCCTCCTGTGCCTCCAAGTAGCAATAATGCCCCCTCCTGAGCCCCAAGCAGCAATAATTCTGCCTCCTGTGCCTCCAAGTAGCAATAATGCCCCCTCCTGAGCCCCAAGCAGCAATAATTCTGTCTTCTGTGCCTCCAAGTAGCAATAATGGCCACTCTTGTGCCCCCAAGTTATGATAATCTAACCTCCTGTGTCCCCATCACCTTCCATAATGAAGTTATAAGTAAAAAAAAAAAAAAAAAAACAAGCTGCTGACCTCTCCATTCACTCCCATGCTCCTGTGCCCCGCCAGAGGCAGACATCACTAGCTGCTCCAGATCACTTCTAGAGATCTTCATCTTGCCTCATGACACATATGGCCCTGCCAGCATATAGCAATTCAGCTACTGCAGTATAGAGTACTAAGATGGCAGAGAACAGGTCAGTTTTTAACAATCAGGGTCAAGGGGTTGTTAGAATAAGGAGGAAGAAGCTTGCGCACAAGACAAAGTCCATAGACTTTCTATAGAATCCATTTTGTGCAGCCACAAGAAAAGTGGGGAGAGAAGTTCTTAGTCGAAACGCTTCTCTCATCTTATTCCATTTTGAACACTGATCAAAACTTTTGACATGATCTTATGAGATGTAAAAAGTCTTTCTTTTTTAAAGTCACACATACTCTTTACTGTCGTGAATTCAGTTAATCTACATATCCCTCACCCTCTATCTCCTCTGACAGTCACCACTGACCTGTCTGAGCTCTGATTACAGCTGTCACCCAGCTCTGTGCCTGTAATCCTCTGTTATCTGCTTTCTGCTGCCAGCTAACTCCCTCCTTCCTCCTCCCCTCTCCCTAGAGCAGACAGGGTATGACTCATGCAACAAGTCACAATTTTCTGATTTTTTGCAGTGGATGGAAAAGAGGAAGGAGGGGGGGGGACCTGGGAAAAGGCTTTTTACATGCAGATAATGGCATATTTGGCTAATAAACCCAATTAAAAAGTTTCTTAAAATCGCCTGGGCTATTGATTGCTGCAAAAAAAAAAAAAAAAAAAAATACGACAGTGACTCTTTAAGTTAAAGCAGTAATAGTATTAGATTACACACACACTGTTGTCGTTTGCATTTCTGATAGATATGAATAGGATCCGTGCTCTGACCTTGCAGTGTTGTGCTTTAATAAAAATGAGAATGTTTGGTCATTGTGTTCTGCTATTACTAGCATTATTTCATTCTTGCATGGCGGTAATATTTAGTCACTCTATGACAATAATTACAGGGTCATAATGGGTCATTACTAAAAAATTACTTAATTTATCACTAGTTTTCTGGCAGCAAATGGGCATGGTTTACGTATAAGAGTGTGATGACACATTTTTAGATACATTTATTTGCAACTTATCGAACAATCAAAAAATTATTGTGTAACTGCACTTCATACCCACATGATGTTCTGTGTCTGGTTTATTTTCAGAACAATTTGTAATGGTTCTGCTCTTTGGCAGTCTTACAAAATCTCTGATTAAAGGGGTTATCCGGTAAGGTAAAATATATATTGAATCTTCCCCCCTCCTGGAGACTAACAATTCCTTCCATACTTGTTATTATCTATTTAGTCTCCTTCCCCTAGTACTGAGCTGCTGCTTTCTGCTGAAGGCACAAAGGAGGAGATATATCAAGTCTGGCTTCGTGTTACTATTCATGCAGTAATAAATCTACAGAATCACCTTGTCCGCCCCCCGCCTTTCCATCTACATAAATATGGTACCAATGAAAACTAGAGATTGTGGTGCAAAAAATAAACCCCCAAACAGTCCTGTAGATTGAAAAATATAAGCGCTATGGCTCTTAGAAAGACATGAAGGAAAACACAAAAATGAAAATACGCCACAATGCAGTCCTTAAAAGTTTAATAATAGGCATTGTTTGCCTTTATTATTACACTGTGGGAACACAGCCAGGGACTTGTATACATCAGCCATCTCAGAAAGGAGGGGGGTAAGAGCAGAGATGGACTGAACAGCTCAGATGCGGTTTTCTATGTTTTTGGCAGAAAGCAGCAGCTCAGAACTGAGGGAAGGAGACAGAAAAGGTAAAGACATATTTGAATAAATTGTTAGTCTTCAACATATATTTCACCTCATTGGAATACCCCTTTAATATTCAGTAGACAGTTTTGAGCAGACATATACAGTTCACATGTTATAGTTACTATAGCTATTATACAGTGTTGAGCAGACATGTACTGTACAGTTCACATATTATAGTTACTATAGCTATTATACAGCGTTGTGCATACATATACTGTATAGTTCACATTTTATAGTTACTATAGCTATTATACAGCGTTGAGCAGGCATATACTGTATAGTTCACATATAGTTACTATAGCTATTATACAGCGTTGTGCATACATATACAGTACAGTTCACATATTATAGTTACTATAGCTATTATACAGCGTTGTGCATACATATACTGTATAGTTCACATATAGCTACTATAGCTATTATACAGCGTTGAGCAGACATTTACTGAATAGTTCACATATTATACTTACTATAGCTATTATACAGCATTGTGCATACATATACTGTACAGTGCACATATTATAGTTACTATAGCTATTATACAGTGTTGTGTATACATATACTGTACAGTGCACATATAGTTACTATAGCTATTATACAGTGTTGTGTATACATATACTGTACAGTGCACATATAGTTACTATAGCTATTATACAGTGTTGTGTATACATATACTGTACAGTGCACATATTATAGTTACTATAGTTATTATACAGTGTTGGGCACAGTTCATAGTTCACAGTTGGGCAGGGTTGTTCACAGTTCACATATTATGATTATGACTCTTTGTATCGCTCTCAAAGTGGGTGTAAAAGTCACAGTTACAACATAAGAAGACATCCGTATTAATATAGCTGGGGCCCTGTTGTAGATTTTATATTGTGGTTGAAGAGTTTGGTGTTGTTGTTCATGCAGTAATAAATCCACAGAATCACATATACATTATATCTTATCACAAATTCTAAACTTACCTTAAGAATTTGAGTAAAATATCACCACTGGGTGCTTCTCTTTAAATTTGAAATGTGAGCGACATACAGAGACTCAGAGAACTCACAAAACTGAAAGAAAATGATCCTGAGCTTCTAGTTTCACTTTCCTCTAATAATTTGGTGTCTCGTTGTTGTCAGATAAAGTGTTCAGTTTCACATTCCTTTAAAGGGGGTTATCCAGCGCTACAAAAACATGGCCACTTTTTCCCCTCTCTTGTCTTCAGATTGGGTGGGGTTTGGAACTCAGTTCCATTGAAGCTTAATTGCAAACCGCACCTGACCTGGAGACAAGAGGGGGGGGGGGAGTGGCCATGTTTTTGTAGCACTGGATAACCCCTTTAAAGGGTTTTTCATCATGACAAGAAGTGAGGTGATATATTTTCTAGAAACAGCTTCAATGCTGTTTCTTTTTTTTTTGTTTTTTTGTTTTTTTGGGGGGGGGAGGGAGCAAACCACCTTCTCCTCTTTTTCTATTGTTTTTTATTAGTCTTTTAATTCCATTCCCATTAGCTTATAGGAAAGTGAAAGACCATCACTTTAGATCCTATTGATAAGAAATCAGACATCTTGTGTATCTCTATGAGATGTCCGTACTGCCCAAAAACGAGCAAAGACAAAGGGCCAAAGTACTGAACGTGTCTGTCCCTTGTTCTAGCGATCAGTAGAGGTCTCGGCAGCTGGACCCCCCACTGATCACAACTCCTTACAGGTTACTATGGCATGTCAGAAGCTGAATAAAGGTTTAGATACACATTACTGCAAGTATACTGAAAAACGGTGTGATCACATGCACTATTGAAACATGCAAAGTGCCATTAAATGACAGTAACACTTTAGGACCAGCAAATGCCAGTCTTAGTAAATCCTCCCCTCCCCCCATTGTACCATTTGGGTAATAGGAACAAAGAATACACTGAGCTCATAGTTATTACTGATTTTCTTCATTGATCGCTCCTATTAGGAGAGCAGACCTGTCCCCGGACCATTCCGCTGTTACATCCTAAAGGGGTACTCCTGGATCCTACTTTTAAATATTTTTTTTTTACTAAAGGCATAAAAAAAAAAAGATAGTCATGTGCCCTGATCCTAGGAGGTCGTGGGGGGTCCAACCTCTGTACCCCCCCCCCCGGTCGATCTTTGTATAAATAGAGCCGTGGGTCAGCACATGACGCACAGCTCTATTCATTCCTATGGAGTGCCGCAAAGAGCCATGTATGCCGGAAGAGCAATGTACTTGGCTCTTTCTGCCGACTCCATAGGAATGAATAGAGCTATGGGTCATGTGCCGACCCTATTCATAACAGAGTCGGTGGGGCCCGATATGGAGATCGCCGGGGTGCACAGAGGTCGGACCCCACCAGGGTAGGTAAGTATCATTTATTTTACCTCAGACTCTTTGTAATATCACAATGTATACTATGCACAGTCATTGGTTATAATACTGTTTATTGTATACTTTTTATAAACTCCATGTATTACAGTCACCTACATTCCAGTGTAGACAGATTATATTCATTGCTGGGTGTTAGGAGCAGTCACTGTTATTTGTAGAGGTCACACATAGAAGTTATTAAACTAAAATAAATACATATAAAATGGAGATATATAATGCTAAAAAATGTGTAAACATCCTATTCAAATGGTTTCCCTCATAAAGACATCCCCATTATTTATGAGGGCGGCCCAGATCACCAGGAGTGCGGCTTCTCCCGTAACGGAATGTTATTGATAGAAGTCATACATTTCCTCTACAGCAGCCACTACAGGGGGGATGTAGTATTACAAGCTATTTAAGAATAAAAAGAATAACTAACCATGTAAGACACAGATGAGCCAGGTCTGCTGTTTTTATCTGATGGGGCGGAAGGTATCTAAGCAGGGGCCCTTTGCATAAAGGTTGTCTTCATGATCAATGTTTGAGTTTCTGGACAATGCACATAATACAAGGAACATCAGTGCAGCAAAAAAGTGTAAAAATTATACGTAAAATTCTGATTTCACTTCTTGCACACAATGGTGGACATAATCAACAAGTGTCCAATAGTAAAACTAGATTAGCCCAAAGCAACCAAGTGGTTGTAAGAGCGACATGAGGAAAAACTTATTCTAACAAAATATCCTCAATAAAACTTGAAAATTGACTGTTAAGATTTTGAACTTGTAGATTTTTTGCCGGCACTGTAGCACTTGTGCAGAACCACCGCTCCATTTTTAACAAAGGAGTTGGGTGGGGTTCCAATCAGGAGATTGCGGGAAGGTCCCAATGGTCAGATCCTCCCACAATCTCACGCTTAAGGCCCTATTCCACGGACCGACTGTGAGGAGCAAATGAGCGCTGTCAGCGCTCGTTTGCTCCTCGTTCCCTGCTCGCTGCTGCCGCTATTACACGCGGCAGCAGTGAGCGGGTAAGTGCGGAAGGGGCCGCGGGGAGCTGCAGGGAGGCTGCCAGGGTGATCACTAGATCGTCCGGGCAGCCCATAGAGCCTAGTGGCGGTCTGCTTGCTGCTCCTATTCCACGGAGCGATGGCAGCAGATCGCTGCTATCCCAGTCGTTTGTTTTTCAACATGGTTGAAAGACAAATGACTGTAACGATCAGCCGACATGAATGATGTCAGCTGATAATTGTCTTCTACTCCACCGGCCGATAATCATTTCGTGGAATAGGGCCTTTATCCTCCCTTTAAATTTCTACTTACCCATATTTTCCGGCATATAAGTCGACTAGGAGTATAAGATGACCCCCAGCTTTTACAGTTAAAATAGAGAGTTTGGGATATACTCGCTGTAAAAGACTACCCCTCTTCCAACACACATGAAACTAATAAAAAACATCAAACATCAGTGAGGTCTGAGAGGCAGAGAAGGAGGTACAGTAATACCGGTAGGATACAAGGGTGGCCAGATGGGTGAGATAGGTGTGTTTTTCTGGGCACAGCGCCACTCTATTGTAAGTGTCTTTTTTCCATACTCTGGACGCCTGCAGCTTGCTCTGCCCTTCATACTGTGGATGCATACAGTGGGGTTGCTGCCCTTTTCGAGCTCCCTCCATCGTATGCGGGGATCACAGATTCTCCAGTCCATTTCCAAAGTTTTTCAGCACCCGCCCTATAAGACGACCCCTGACTTTTGAGAAGAGTTTCCTGTGTTAAAAAGTAGTCTTATATGCAGGAAAATACTGTACATGTCAGTAGCATTAGTACACAAATAGCAGTGTTTTTCTTACAGGGAATAATGCTATTTGGAATATTTGGCGAAAACTGGATTGTCACTCAGATGACATCACTTCCTGTCTCAGTGACCACAGCTCTGGGTTGTGGTAATCCTGAATCACTCATAGCCATACTGATTCACCAAGAGCTTGGGCATAGATGAGGAGGTGTGCGCCTCTTAGTGAATCCGGCTGGTCAAAAGGGGGCGGTGCCTAATTAAAGACCAACGTATGAGAACGCCAATCTTGATAATTTCCCCCCAAAATGTACAGATGAAAGAACCTGCAGTAGGTTATCTCTAATTGGAAATGGAAATATATATATATATATATATATATATATATATATATATATATATCCATTCTGGTAAAAATTTTGTAAATACAGTATTCACAACATCTTATTACGACTTTTTCTTCAAGGTGATCAGATATTCGGGGTAGGCAACATCATCATGAAAAACGACAAACATTTTGGGTGCGTTAACATTATCCACAACAGAATCATAGCGGCCTTTACTGGGGTCACCATCAATATGAGGAGCCTCCTTGTATTCGCGCTTTCCCTCACAATATCGTCCGGTGATCACTGCAGCTTGGTAGATGTATTTTTTCCCATTAGAATCAGGACGGGAATATGTGTCGCTACTAGAGTATGATGACTCGACAGCGAAGTACGTCCCGTTTCCATAGGCTGTAGCTGTTGACAAGAATACAGTGTGCTTAGTAATATTCTACAATGTGGTCGCTAAGGTAAATATCATTATACTGTAAATATGGCCGCATGTATGTAAGATGAACCCTATATGATCCTGGTACTGGCAAGATGACTTCCAAATACTATATTCTTTGTTCCTCCAGGAGATAAGTTGCTACTGGACTGTTAAAGGGGTAGTGCGGCGCTAAGAAATTGTTCACAAAATAACACACATTACAAGGTTATACAACTTTGTATTGTATGTTATGTATGTGAATGGCCCCCTTCCCTGTGTTCCCCGCCCCCCGCCCGTGTACCCGGAAGTGTAGTGCATTATACATACCTGATTCATGTTGACCCCCGTCCGCCGTCTTCTGACAGTGATGTAATCTTCGGTAGGCTGGCCGACCCACTCCTGCCGTCCCTCATGCCGGCCCCCCTCTGCCGCGTCACAACTGTGCTCAGACGCGATTGGCTAAGCACAGTTATGCTCAGCCAACCGCAGCTGAGCAGCTGATGACGCGGCTGCGAACCGTGTATGTATAATGCACTACACTTCCGGGTACAGGGTCGGGGAACACGGGAAGGGGGCCATTCACATACATAACATACATTACAAAGCTGTATAACTTTGTAATTTGTGTTATTTTGCGAATAATTTCTTAGCGCCGCACTACCCCTTTAATATAATGAAAGTAATAGGCATTTCATGTTATCTATGGGCACACTTGTTCTATTGTTATAGTACTATTACCGCACTGTACTGTAGAAGATAATGGAGACTTGAAGGCATAGTCTAGTATGAGAATTTTTTTTTCTAAATAAAACTATTACCTAAGTTACTAATATAGTGTTATCGGTAATAGTTATGGCCTCAGCATTTTTTGATTCATTACACCCCTAACAGGAAGTTATGAAATTCTTTCCTTTTCAATGTGGTGTTGTCTCCAGCTCTTGACTCCTCCCTCTTTCTCAAAATGTATCATCATCTGCTGTCTCAGGAGCAAGTCACAAGGAAACAATGAGTAGTAAATGCATAGACAGCAGTGGTTGGGAATAGGTAGGTGAGTATGTCTTTAAAGGGGTTATTCCCATAGCCACTTTCTTCCAGAGACTGCACCACGCTTGTCTTTAGTTTGGGTGGGGTTTTGCGAGCTGGATAACCCCTTTAAGAATAACTTTTTACATGTCATCATACATGTCAAAAGCTATTGATCACAGCAGGTCTCACGGCTAAAACCTGCTGCAATCAGGAGATATGCCCAGGAAGAGAGCGTGCCAGCAGTGCCATCCACTCTTCTTGTTAAAGGGGTTATCCAGCGCTACAAAAACATGGCCACTTTTGCACCATTCTTGTCTCCAGTTCAGGTGCGGTTTGCAAATAAGCTTCATTTACTTCAATGGAACCGAGTTTCAAACCCGAATGTGGCCATGTTTTTGTAGTGCCGGATAACGCCTTTAATTCTGACAATGTAGCCTCATAGACTTAGGGCCCTACTAAACCGGACGATTATCAAGCGGAAAATCGTTTTATCATACGAATTGAAACAATAATCGTTTTGTGTGTATGCAGGCAAAGATCGAAACCTTGTTTGTGTGTTGTTAATCGCATCTTTTAAGTTGACCCTAAAATCATTGTAAATCATTCATTAAATGTTGGCTAATCATGTATGTACACATCATTCCTTCTATTGCTAGGCTCAGAAGGAGTAAATAATAAATAAATAATCTAAACGATAATCGTTCGGTTGAAATGCAGTTAACGATTAACGACCGAACGGGAAATCGTTGATTGCTTTAAGAGACCTGGACCTATTTTTATTGTTGCTCGGTCGCAAAACGTTCGCATATCGTTCGCATTGAATAAGACATCGATCGGTCGTTCACAGTAGATGCGAACACAATAGCGAAGAAATAGCTAAGAAAAAAAATATCGCAAATACGATCATAAGTAACAAAATGAGTGAACGTTTTCAGGTCTTTCGCAATAGCGGTCGTTTGAGATTGTTAATCGTTAACGATTATGCGAACGATAATCGTCCGGTGGAATAGGGCCCTAACTAACGACTACCGTTCTGTGTGTGTTATGGTGAATAATTTCGGGTCATTCCCAAAAGATGTTTGCGATCATTTGTCGTTGATCCCTGAAAATGAAGAACCGATTAGTTAATAGGACCCTTACACTTTCGGAATTAGCTGATCAGGAGACATAGCTGGGGGAGGGGATCGTGAGGCCGCTGCTCTCTCCCCGGCTATATCCCCTGATCACAGTGGGTCTTCTGGGGTTGTGTGTTCGCCATAAATCAATGAGGAGATTTATCAAAGATGGTGTAAAGTGAAACTGGCTCAGTTGCCCCTAGCAACCAATCAGATTCCACCTTTCATTCCTCACAGACTCTTTGGAAAATGAAAGGTGGAATCTGATTGGTTGCTAGGGGCAACTGAGACAGTTTCACTTTACACCATCTTTGATAAATCCCCCCCCCCAAGTGTATGGTAACTTACCATTTTTACCACAGTAGACTCGGTTGAATCCATTACGGTTAATGTTGCTAATGGCCGGAGCTGCTGTGCCGTGGTACAAGCGTCTTACATTTTTCTGGCCAATGTTTCTTATGTTCACGTTTTGCTTATTAATGGTGAAACTCTTCCACATTGGAACATTCTGAATACATCGGATCTAAGAGACATGAGAATCATTTGTCCTGAATCTCTCATCAGACAATGTATTGCACCTAAAGGGAACGTGTCATCAGCAAATGATTCCTTTTTTTCTGGGATGTGAAAACCCGTCGATTGCTTATATAGAGCAATGCTATGTACACACATTTGTAAATTACTTAATAACATAATACATACTTTACTTAAATAATAACTTACATAATAAAACTAAGAAAACCATGTAATGGACAAATACTTAAAGGGTTTGTTCGCCTTTTTTCTCTCTTTCAAATAAACTGGTGCAAGAGAGTTCTAATTTACTTCAATTAAAAAAAAAAAAATCTCAATTTTTCCAGTACCTATCAGCTGCTGTATGTCCTGCAGGAAGTGGTGTATTCTGTCCAATCTGATAGAGTGCTCTCAGCTGCCACCTGTGTCCATGTCAGGAACTGTCCAGAGCACAAGACCTTCTCTGGACAGTTTTTAAAAGGTCAAAGACGTCAACTGGGAGCAATGTGTCTGACTCCAATCACCACTTTAACAGGACATACGGTAGCTGATAAGTACTGTAAGACTTGAGTTTTTTTCTTTCTATTTTTTTAATAGACTTACAAACCTGTAGAACTTTCTGGCGCCAGCTAGTTATAAAAAAATATCCAGAACCCTTTTAATCCCAGCCTACTGTACATCAAATAGTACACTCTCTAGGTAAAATGAATTCAAATTTGATAAACTGTATCAACTGTTGGAGACAGTTGGAGTTGGAGACCAGAGATTCCTTTGTCAGAGCACATATCACACCACCTTCAATTGACCCCAATCTACTATACATTGAATAGGTCACTCTCTGTACAGATGCCTGGCTATGACAGTGTACATAGCTATGATAATAAAATACATAAAAGAACAATAGACAAGGATAATAACCTCTGTAATTTCATAGCTACGTGCTGGTGTAGTCCTAAAGAATCCCTCTTTCACTTCTTTGTATTCTTCGGATGTTTCCAGAAGTATGATTTCCTGATATTCCCTTGTATTGATATCGGTCCATGTTGCCGGATAGGAAAATTTTGCTGCAGCAAAAAGAATAAACCGGTATTAGATTTTATGACATCGTCCAATATCACGGTGAGGTATGTGGTCAGTGGTTGCTTTTTACCTCCACAATGCATTGCTGACACGATCCTTTCTTCTCTTTGGCGGGCCTAAAAAAAAACACGAAAGAAGACAGAAAGAAAAAAAAAAAAAAACACAATAAAACTGATCCCATTATTCCCTTGATTTAAAAGGCCAGCTCAGCCAATTAGTAAACTGCCCCACCACAGCCACACATTGGCTGAGCGGGACGTCCAGACGCTGGGAGCCACTGAGCAAGCTGGAACATGGACTGGTAATGTATGCACCGGGCCGCGGGGGGTTAAGGAGTATGCCGCTTACATACTCGCAGTGTGATGACAATTCCGCTGCGAGTACATAATCCTATTGAAACTGACAGGAGGGGAATTGCAGCAGAGCTTGCAGTGGTAAATCCGCTGCGATTCCGTTACATGTGAACCAAACCTTACCCAGTGTTTTTTTTTATTAAGCACATAATTGTACTTATTTATTTTACGGCCCAAATGCATAACCTTACATTTATTACCTTACTAGAGCAGACACCCCCCTGGCTTTCAGAGGCACCTTACTGGAGCAGACACCCCCCTGGCTTTCAGAGGCACCTTACTGGAGCAGACCCCCCCTGGCTTTCAGAGGCACCTTACAGGAGCAGACACCCCCCTGGCTTTCAGAGGCACCTTACAGGAGCAGACACCCCCCTGGCTTTCAGAGGCACCTTACTGGAGCAGACGCCCCCTAGCTTTCAGAGGCACCTTACAGGAGCAGACACCCCCCTGGCTTTCAGAGGCACCTTACAGGAGCAGACACCCCTCTGGCTTTCAGAGGCACCTTACAGGAGCAGACACCCCCCTGGCTTTCAGAGGCACCTTACAGGAGCAGACACCCCCCTGGCTTTCAGAGGCACCTTACAGGAGCAGACACCCCCCTGGCTTTCAGAGGCACCTTACTGGAGCAGACACCCCCCTGGCTTTCAGAGGCACCTTACAGGAGCAGACACCCCCCTGGCTTTCAGAGGCACCTTACAGGAGCAGACACCCCCCTGGCTTTCAGAGGCACCTTACTGGAGCAGATGCCCCCTGGCTTTCAGAGGCACCTTACTGGAGCAGACACCCCCTGGCTTTCAGAGGCACCTTACTGGAGCAGACGCCCCCTAGCTTTCAGAGGCACCTTACTGGAGCAGACACCCCCTGGCTTTCAGAGGCATCTTACTGGAGCAGACGCCCCCCTGGCTTTCAGAGGCACCATACACCAAAGGTACCATACAGTGTTGGGTCCATTTGACAGTATAAGGTGTACGCCATCCTCCCAATACAGGGTACTGCTGCAGCAATGCCTTTCCTGAACTAACATCCCCCTCAACTTGGTAAACTTGTTGGGGTGTGTCAGATCAGGACTAGTCTCCCTAGCTCTCTTCTCTCCACCCTGTCTTCTAACTGTCACCCAACTGGCTGCCTCATCCTCCTGCACCTTCATGCTATCACCCTCTCCCCGCTCTGCCCTTACGAGTGCTTGCTCAGTGAGCAAAAGACTCCTTTCTATTCAGTTTTCTCGCATTTACTCCATATGCATAAATGTTTAGAGAGTTCAGTAATTTTTTCGTGATCGAGGAGGGACCGACCTCTGGGACCTCCAATGAGAATGAAGCAGATTTGTAAATTACTTCTATTTAAAGTGACACTGTCACCTCCTTTTTGCATTCTGACATCTCTGCACAGGTGTAAAGGTTATATTTAGCCGTTTTCATACCTTATTTTATATCAAACGTCATGGTGCTTGTTCAAGTAAAAAGTAATCTTTTATCAACTACAGATTGTGTTAAATGGGCGGGGCCTTGCAGAATTAGCGCCACTTAGCCCCATCCCCAACACCGCTGTTGGCCCCGCCCCCTTGATGCCCATTGGTGGGCAGACATAGAGGGGGTGGGGCCTAGACCTTTAGGCCAGTCTGTTCCAATGGCCGGCGAGGGGGCGGGTCCAAGGGTGCCATTGTGGGTGGGGCTAAGTGGCGCTAATGCTGTGAGGCCCCGCCCACTTACCATAATCTGCAGTAGGGATGGTCCGTACCGAGTTCGGTTCGGGTTCGTACGAACCCGAACTCTCGGTAATGATTCCTGCTGTCTGCCCGCTCCCTGCATCGGGCGGATCCAGCGGGAGGACCACCTGGAAAACTGGGATACAGCCATGGCCATAGGCTGTATCCCAGTTTTCCAGGCAGTCCTCCCGCTGTATCCACCCGCTCCACGGAGCAGGCAGACATCGGGATTCTGATGCCGAGTGTTCGGGTTCATACAAACCCGAACCTCGGAGGGTTCGGACCATCCCTAATCTGCAGTTGATAAAAGATTACTTTTTACTTGAACAAGCACCATGATGTTTGATATAAAATAAGTAGAGATGAGCGAACCTGGTTCGGGTTCGAGTCGATCCGAACCCGAACGTTCGGTATTTGATTAGCGGGGGCTGCTGAACTTTGATAAAGCTCTAAGGTTGTCTGGAAAACATGGATACAGCCAATGACTATATCCATGATTTCCACATAGCCTTAGGGCTTTATCCAAGTTCAGCAGCCCCCGCTAATCAAATGCCGAAAGTTCGGGCTCGGATCGACTCGAGCATGCTCCAGGTTCACTCATCTCTAAAAATAAGGTATGAAAACCGCTAAATTCACCCTTTATACCTGTGTAGAGAATTCAGAATGCACAAAGGGGGTGACAGTGTCACTTTAAAGAAAAAACTCAAGTCTTTCAGTACTTATCAGCTGCTGTATGTCCTGCAGGAAGTAATATATTATATCCAGTCTGACACAGTGCTCTCTGCTGCCACATCTGTCCATGTCAGGAATTGTCCAGAGCAGCGGCAAATCCCCATAGAAAACCTCTCCTGTTCTGGACAGTTCCTGATACGGACAGAGGTGGCAGCAGAGAGCACTGTGTCAGACTGGAAAGAATACACCACATCCTGCAGGAGATACAGCAGCTGATAAGTACTGGAAAGCTTGAGATTTTTTAAATAGTCATTTACAAATTTGTATAACTTTCTGGCACCATTTGATAAAATAAAATGCTTGAGTGCCCCTTTTATTAGATCTTGGACCCCCATCAATTGTACAGTAAATGCATATTTATGCTCATGATTGAAATATATTTATTTTAAAGGGAAACTCCAGAGTAACTTAAAAAAACAACCTTGCTGTAATGTAACTTCAGTAAAGTAAATCTATACTTTACATAATTTTACATTGAACCCATCCCAGCCCCGGTTGTGGTTATCTGGGTGTACCTGGGTGTTACCTGCACTGCGCAATACAATACGTACACCTTGTATACTGGTAGCTTTGTCCTATCAAGGCTAGTTCCTATCTTGTTTAGGATACTGCCCTGCTGTTTGTTGACATGTTCTTTGTGTTACTTGGTGACTACTCTCCATGTTGTGTGCTTAGCACTGCATAGTGAACGTAGTAGTACTTGTGAAAAGAGTGTTGGTCTCTATCTACATCTGCTCACGTAGGTTGCTAGACTCAACTGACTTGTATCCCTGACAAAGGTCCTGGTGTAAGCCAGTCCCTGGCTTGATTTCCACAGGAACGGCTGTTTTGCATGACCCAGATAATCCAGTGTCATACCTGTAACTCTGTGCTTTTTGCTTTGAAAACCTCCAGATACTTCTGGTAAATTTTTTCCTGAATGACAATTATGAAGATTATTTCAAGGGATGGGTTTAAGGTATCGGACAGGTAGTTCAGAATACTGTTCAGAATTGCCTTGATAGATTCTTCTACATCTACTCCGGCACTGCCTGCAAGACATAGATGAGATTTTGTAAGTGCAAACTTTTTAATTATTCTTTAAAGGGGCAATCATATTTCATTTTGTTACCCCTTATGCATAGAAAAAGGGATAACAAGCTGATTTGGGGAGGTTACAACCCCCCGGGGACCTGCATGATACTGAGAACAGGACAGAATCACCCCTGGAGTGAATGGAGTGCTTATCATGTCTGCATGGCCATCACTTTATAGATCCTTAAAAACATTTGGCGGCACTCTATTTACTTTAATTGTGTTCTGTTCTTTAAATCGGTGGGGTCCAGTTGGTTTGTCCCTAACAAATCAGCTTGTTATCTTGGGAATATTGCCTTATGTCAGAGTTCATTATATAATACGGTAGATTTAAGATTTCAGCTGTTCTGTAATATGGAGTTTTTTCTGTAAATTATTACTATATGTGTTTACACACTCAAGGGGATAATATTACAATATTGTGGAAGCCCCAGCATCTGGAGATATAGTGACAGACAGCATGCACAGAAGAATAGAAAAGTCTCTTCTGTGGGTAATGCTGCCACCTGCTGTTACTACTTGTAATTTAAGTATTGACCTCCAAACAAACTATGGGTAAAAGTTGCACTGGGAAAATATGGTATCCTTTGCTGTTGTGTCCAGAGCTTCGGCTCTGCTTCTTCCGCCATGTTTGTTTACTTAACTACAGACATGATATCAGTTACTGACCTCAGCAGTAGATGGCACAAAAATGTACAGCACAACCAGGTCCAAATGATCTATACACCCATGTAATGATGTACCACCATAGGCAAATGAACTGTGCCACTGTTCTTTAGTTAACTGTGCTGCTGTCCTTTATTGTACTGTGCCACTGTCCTATCTAATTCACTGTGGCACTGTCCACTAATGCACCATGCCACTGTCCCCTAATGTACCATTCCACTGCCCCCTCATGTCTTTTAATGTATTGTACCATTGTCCTCAATGTACTGTGCCATTGTCCTCTACTGTACTCTACCACTGTCCTCTAATGTACTGTAACACTGTCCCCTCTCATGTACTGTACCACTGTTCTCTAATGTACTGCACCACTGTCATCTCTAATGTACTGTACCACTGTTTTCTAAGGTACT
Organism: Dendropsophus ebraccatus; assembly: GCF_027789765.1. Lineage (NCBI taxonomy): Eukaryota > Metazoa > Chordata > Amphibia > Anura > Hylidae > Dendropsophus > Dendropsophus ebraccatus. The sequence goes on along the minus strand of NC_091462.1, from coordinate 21,238,248 downwards.
GTACCACTGTCCTATCTCATGTACTGTCCCACTGTCCTCTAACGCATTGTGCCACTGTCCACTAATGTACTGTGCCACTGTCCTCTCTAATGTACTGTGCCACTGTCCTCTCTAATTTACTGTACCACTGTCCTCCCTAATGTACTGTGCTCCTGTCCTCTCTAAAGTACTGTACCACTGTCCTCCCTAATGTACTGTGCTCCTGTCCTCTCTAAAGTACTGTACCACTGTCCTCCCTAATGTACTGTACCACTGTCCTCCCTAATGTACTGTGCTCCTGTCCTCTCTAATGTACTGTGCTCCTGTCCTCTCTAATGTACTGTATCACTGTCCTCCAATGTACTGTACCACTGTCCTCTAATGTACTGCACCACTGTCCTCCCTAATGTACTGTACCACTCTCTTTTTTTATTGTACTGTGCCACTGTCCTCTAATGTACTGTGCCACTGTCTTCTTTAATGTACTGTACCACTGTCCTCTACTCATTGTTTCCCAATCTGCAGCTCTCTTAGCAAGACATGATGAGAATTGTAGTTCTGCACTCTTATCATGAACTGTCAGCAGACCATGATGGGGGTTGTAGTTCTGCATCCTGGCTTGCCAAAAATTGCAAAACTGCAATTTCCATTACAAACTGTCAGCCGGACATGATGAGGGTTGTAGTTCTGCAGCCTGAGGGGCCACAGGTTGGAGAACACAGTCCATATTAATCTGCCTCCTCCTGTGCTCACCTGTCCTGGCTCCCGCTGTGCTCTGGTGCTCTGACCTCTTCTGGTCAAGTCTGGATACTGTGTAATACAGGTGGAGCTAATTGCTCTGCATTACACAGGAAGAAATGTCAGGGGCAGGACAGGGAGGGGAGGGCTCTTCACCTGCCAGCAATCAGCTATTCCCTTGTACCAGCGACATGCTGATACAATTAAATAGGAAGATAGTCGCTGACCACGGTTCTTCTAAACTGGCTGTTATTTTCACTGATTCATGAGGACTGCAGAGTGACATTATGTGGTGAGCCTATACTTCCTCCAGCCTACATCGCCACCTCCCTGTAATATTTATTGGCACATTTAGGGAGAGTAAGGTGTTTACAATGTGCTGCCCTGTGATGAACTGTAGTACTGACCTACTGTTCAAAGAAGTACAGAACTAAGGATTTTTGGTGGTTTGAGAACTAGACAGACAGATAAGCAATGTGTTAGGGCCACGGCGGCGTCCCGTGCTCCGGATCGCCGCCGCACCCCATCTCCCACTCCTGCAGCAGCCGGTGTCCATATGCAGGGACCCGTCGCTGCTGTTGCTTCGGCCCCGGGGGGCGCCTCACCTCACCACGCTCCTGCCCGACGCTGTGCCGGCCGGCGCGCGCGTCCCCGCCTCCTAGGGCGTGCGCGCGCCGGCTGTCTCAGGTTTAAAGAGGCAGTGCGCTCCTAATTGGCTTGAGTGTTAATCACTCCCCTATAAGTTCCTGCCCTGCCCCTTCCCAGGTGTTGGAGCCTCTACATGCTTCCCATAGCGTTTGGCCCAGCTCCCTGTTGTTCCTGATTCCTGTCCGCTACCTGGTCCCTAGTCCTTGTTCCTGATTCCTGTCCGCTACCTGGTCCCTAGTCCTTGTTCCTGATTCCTGTCCGCTACCTGGTCCCTAGTCCTTGTTCCTGGTTCCTGCTCCTCTGTCACACTATTGCTCCTGTGTTCAGCCTGTCACCTGCGGTTACGCCTACAGACCTCTGCCAGCACCATCTCCTGCCTACTGCTCCTGCCTCGCCTCGCCTGCTGTCACTAGCAACCAAACCAGGGGTAGCGACCTGGGGGTGGGCTCTGGTGAAAACCAGCGGCCCCTTAGACTCCGCTCCCTGGTGCGGTTTAGTGCCATCGCTAGTGTCGGCTCAGTGGATCCACTACTCCTGGCGTTACAGTAGGCTCCAACCATGGATCCCGGCGAGGTGCCTGATATCCGTGAAGTAGCCCGAGTGGTCGCCCTACAGGCTCAACAGATCCAGCAACAGTCACAGCTGATCCAACAACTGACTGCAGCCGTACAGCAGCATACCACAGCTCAGCATTCATCACCTCCTGCAGCCTCTTCAAAACTATGACTGGCTCTCCCAAGTAAATATAGAGGTGACCCCAAGTTGTGCAGAGGATTCCTGACCCAATGCACTATGCATATTGAACTTCTAAGCAGTCAGTTTGCCACCAAGCGCTCTAAAGTGGCTTTCATCATCAGCCTATTGGAAGGTAGAGCTCTGGCCTGGGCCACACCGCTGTGGGACCGTGATGACCCTGTTGCTGCTAATCTCCGAACCTTCCTGGCCGAGTTCCGCTCTGTCTTTGGGGAACCTGCCCGTGCGTCTTCGGCTGAGACTGCTCTCCTCAATCTATCTCAAGGAACATCCTCCGTTGGTGATTACACCATCCAGTTCCGCACCCTGGCTGCAGAACTAGACTGGAATAAGGCCGCCCTAATTGCCACCTTTAAAAAGGGCCTGTCCAGTCGAGTGAAAGATGTGCTCGCTGCCCGAGACCTTCCCACCTCCTTGAACAAACTCATTCTACTGGTTACCAGAGTCTACACCAGGTTTTCCGAGAGAGAGGAGGAGGTCCGGCAAGAACGGCGTTTGAGTCTGCCCCGTCGCCATCCCCGGCTGGCACCGGTGTTCCAGAATCCCGTTGCTCCTATGCCCCAGTCGTCTCCAGAAGTTCCTATGCAGGTGGAACGAGCTCGCTTGACGACTGATGAGAGGGCCCGTCGACTGCAGCTGAATCTCTGCCTCTATTGCGGTGGCGCTGATCACTACCGGCAGAGATGTCCCCAACGTCCTCAGCGTCCGGGAAACACTCGCACCTAGGTCCGGTGGGAGAGGCCTCCCTAGGTGTGAATGCCACCTCTCCAAGGTTGACTATGCCAGTCTCCATCCAGACACCCTCAGGGCAAGTTCTCCAGACTACTGCCCTCATCGACTCTGGCGCTGCTGGCAGTTTCATTTCAGCTTCATTGGTCCAAAAATGGCAGCTACCCGTGATACAGCTAGCCTAACCCCGGTCTATCTCTTCGGTCACGGGCAAGATTCTTACCGAAGCTGTGCACTGCCAGACTGCACCTCTAGTCCTCCAGGTGGGCGCCTTACATCAGGAGAGGATCTCCTTCTACGTCTTGAGCCGTCCTCTCGCAAAGGGACATATCAGGCAAGACCAGAACCTGTGGGTTCTTCTCTAAGACTTTTTCCCCTGCCGAGAGGAACTACACGATTGGAGACCGTGAACTCCTGGCAATTAAGTTGGCACTGGAGGAGTGGCGTCACCTCCTAGAGGGGGCTAGATATCCTGTTAACATCTACACGGATCACAAGAACCTTCTCTACCTCCAATCGGCTCAACGCCTCAATCCTCGGCAGGCCAGGTGGTCTCTCTTCTTCTCGCATTTCAACTTTACCATTCATTTCCGTCCAGCCGAGAAGAGTGTGAAAGCCGATGCTTTATCCCGAGCATCCAACGTCATGGGGGAGGAGGAATCCCCCTGTCACATAATACCTCCCGATCGCCTAGTACCAGTTGCCACTTCTACTCTGCAGAGACTGCCCCCCAGTAAAACTTATGTGCGCCCCGCACTTCGAAAACGTATTTTTAAGTGGGGTCATTCCTCTTTGGTGGCTGGGCATCCGGGAATTCAAAAGACCGGGCAATTGATCTCCCGTCACTACTGGTGGCCCAATCTCCTTCAGGATGTCAAGGACTTTGTGGCTTCCTGCGCAGTCTGTGCCAAGAACAAGTCACCTCGTCAGAGACCTGCCGGCCTACTCTTGCCCTTGCCTGTTCCAGACCGTCCATGGCGCCACATAGGGATGGGCTTCATCACGGACCTACCTCCATCCGCGGGCAATACAGTCATTTGGGTGGTGACTGACTGCTTCTCTAAAATGTCTCACTTCGTGGCTCTTCCTGGACTACCCTCTGCTCCCCGTCTGGCCCAGTTGTTCTTCCGACACATCTTCCGCCTGCATGGTCTTCCTCTTCACATTGTGTCCGATCGAGGCTCACAATTTGTCTCCAAGTTTTGGCGTGCCCTCTGCTCACAGCTTCAAGTGAAGTTGGACTTCTCATCCGCCTATCATCCCCAGACCAACGGGCAAGTGGAGAGAGTCAATCAGATCTTGGGCAACTACCTACGTCATTTTGTCTCCAGCCGCCAAGACAACTGGTCCAATCTACTTCCATGGGCAGAGTTTTCTTATAACCATCTGGACTCAAGTTCCACAGGCAAGTCTCCCTTCTATGTGGTCTACGGGCATCACCCTCGTCCTCCTCTGCCTCTCTCTCCATCATCTGAGGTTCCTGCCGTGGAGGAATTGTTGTCTGACCTGCAGTCGATCTGGGAACAGACTCGACAGTCCTTGCTCAAGGCCTCCGATCGCATGAAGGACCAGGTGGATAAGAAAAAGAGACCTGCCATAAACTTTCTCCCTGGAGACAAAGTCTGGCTTTCGGCCAAGTATGTCTGACTCAAGATTCCCAGCTACAAGTTGGGTCCTCGATTCCTTGGTCCTTTCTCAGTGCTAAAACGCATTAACCCAGTCACCTACAAACTCCGTCTACCCCCTACTATGCGGATCCCAAACTCCTTCCATGTCTCCCTCTTGAAACCAGTGGTCCTCAACCAATTCTCCAGTAGCGCTTTGTCCTCCACTCCACAAGCAGTCTCGGACGACGTATACATTGTTGAAGACTAGTGTACTGGAAAGGGTTTGGTCCTGAGGAACGATCCTGGGAACCCGAGTCTAATATCCTGGATCGGGATCTCATCAAGGGATTCTTGCAGACTAGAAAGAGGGGGAGGCTAAAGGGGGGGGGGGTACTGTTAGGGCCACAGCGGCGTCCCGTGCTCCGGACCGCCGCCGCACCCCCTCTCCCACTCCTGCAGCAGCCGGTGTCCATATGCAGGGACCCGGCGCTGCTGTTGCTTCGGCCCCGGGGGGCGCCTTACCTTACCACGCTCCTGCCCGACGCTGTGCCGGCCGGCGCGCGCGTCCCCGCCTCCAAGGGCGCGCGCGCGCCGGCTGTCTCTGGTTTAAAGGGGCAGTGCGCTCCTAATTGGCTCCTGAGTGTTAATCACTCCCCTATAAGTTCCTGCCCCTTCCCAGGTGTTAGAGCCTCTACATGCTTCCCATAGCGTTTGGCCCAGCTCCCTGTTGTTCCTGATTCCTGTCCGCTACCTGGTCCCTAGTCCTTGTTCCTGATTCCTGTCCGCTACCTGGTCTCTAGTCTTTGTTCCTGATTCCTGTCCGCTACCTGGTCCCTAGTCCTTGTTCCTGGTCCCTGCTCCTCTGTCACACTATTGCTCCTGTGTTCAGCCTGTCACCTACGGTTACGCCTACAGACCTCTGCCAGCACCATCTCCTGCCTACTGCTCCTGCCTCGCCTCGCCTGCTGTCACTAGCAACCAAATCAGGGGTAGCGACCTGGGGGTCGCCTGCCGCAGCAAGCCCATCCCACCTTGCGGCGGGCTCTGGTGAAAACCAGCGGCCCCTTAGACTCCTCTCCTTGGTGCGGTTTAGTGCCATCGCTAGTGTCGGCTCAGTGGATCCACTACTCCTGGCGTTACACAATGCTATATGCTTCTGCAGCTTATTTACTTTTTTGGCTGATGTCGGAGTACTATTTATGGAGTACCCCTTTAAGAGAGTTGGAGAAAATAAAATAAAAAACTTTTACTACTTCCAATTATTCCAAAAAAAGTGGACACACAATAAGTGGAAACCAAGAAGCAAAACCTTACCTGTCCCAATGGCCGGCAGTGCTACACTCATGAACCCATTCTTATGGCACTCGAGCAGAATTCTGTCAATGGAAGGTTCATAATCAACCACTTTGGTCGGTCCGATAATATGCATGATATGTTTGCTTTCAAGTTTTCCACCACTTGTAATTGCGACTCCATCTGATGATATACGACCTAAAATAGATTCACAGGCAGGTAAAAGTGGACTATCCTTCTCTTATGGTCAGTCCCATACTGTTATCCACAGCTTACATATAGTCACCATATAGCAATATGAAGATAGAATTGTCTTTCCAGCTTATATAATACATCTTATTTAAGACATATGGGGCGAAGCAGTATGGGGCGCTGTTGGCCGGGTAGCTTTCATTGTGTTGTGGCTGCTAGGTGGGTGTGGTTCACTTGGGCACTTGTCTCGGTAGCCTGGAGTGACCTTGGTACCCACCCCCTGTCAGACAGGCACTGTTTTCGCAGGTGCAGACAAGTGGTAGAAGAAGTAGCGACTGTAGAAGTGAGAGTAGAGGAGCGTCTTGAGGGCCCTGTCCAATGTAGCGTTGTACTCTGCCGGGATAGCATAGTGAAGAGTAGTAGTAGAAGAAGAAGAAGAAGAAGAAGAAGAAGAGAAGATACTCATACGCACATGCATACAGATAATTAGGCGCAAAACAAAAATTATGCAGTGGCATGCATTTGCAAGTTCGAATATGTTCATAAATGATCATTATAACCATTCGAATCATCTAACAAATTGTTCTTGATGGGCGAACACGAACAATTAGCGTCATGTTCATATAAACATTTGCGGACATATTCGCTCATGACTAGCAGTGACTACTTGCATAAAAAATTAGGTTCAGCCTCTTGGTCCCTGAAAAGGGTCCTGACCTAAGCCAGGCCCTGGCTTTACTGCAGCAGGAACTGTCTTTGTGTGTGTCTCTCTAGAAACTATAGACAAAAGACCCTGCCACCAGGAACTAACCTCCTTTAGTAGGGACGAGCTAGCTTGCTTGTGATTGGTGGGGCTGTATGTTGCAAAGAGAGAAAGGAGGAGACAGGACAGAAAAAGGAGGGAAACAGGCCTGCACCAGTGATAGGACACAAGAACAACAGGTGATAAAACAAGTTAACCCAATGCATGTCTTCAGCTGTGCATCACAATAGGCATACAGAAAATAGTAGTGACACCTAGTGGGGAAAACACAGAATACATCGGGCCATATCCCACTGTGGAAACCTGGAACAAGTTACTTTGCCCACATACAATGGAAACTTAATGGCACACCTATGTCAGGACACTACACATATTCAATTCAAGAAAACAAAAAATACCAATTGCTTTGCATTCCTTCTTAACAGTGTCCCCTGCAGCCTTCCGGATTGCCCTTGAAACCCCTGTAAAGACAGATATGACATACAGTACATACTGTAACAGTCAGTCTAATAGGCACAGTGCATACTTGCATGGCATTATGAGATTGTTAAGTTGTTGGGGAGCTGATTTTTCTCCCACCCCCCAATGATCAGCTGTTTGCCTGAGCTGCATAAATACATATAAACAGTGAATGAAGCAGGAAGCAGACAGCTCCATAAACTATGTAGTGGTTGTGATGGGTTACTGCAGCTCACATATGTACATTCCCTTCAATGCTCTCTGGATAACCCCTTTAAAAGAGGCACTTTGATAATTGCATGCGCTAGATGCTGATTACTTGCTTGCAGTCATGAGGATGGAGAATTATGGTGAATGGGGGGATATGTCATCATTAGCCAAAATTTATCCCTGTCTCAGGGACATGGGAATACTTAGGCATCTACTGGATGACTACATGCAGGTAATTAGCATAGGGTGTGCAAACACTGAGCCCCAGCTTAATAATGGAAGTCTATGAGACTTCTACTACTACTACTACTAAGCTTGAAAACCATCCAAGCAGTATAACCTCGACTGTATATACTAATACTTACCAAAAGACCGATTCAATGATGAATTTGTCAAGTTGACAATACAGTCCACTGCCTGATAAGTGATGTCGCCGTTGACCAATTCTATCATTTTTCCAAAAGCCGAGAAGTGAGGATAATTTGTCTGAATTGAGAGCACAAAGTGTATGGAATTACCAATAGGGTGACTGGTTTGCTTACTATACATTATTTATAGTCAATGATATTAAGCTGTATCAAAAATTAAGCAACTCTCCAATGCAGGAATATCCATATTGTTTCAGGGGAATTCTGTGTTGCACCTATATAGATGCTGGAGCTTAGTTTTACCGATACCAAGCTCTATATCTAGATAACACCACTGCCACCACTAGGAGAAGCATACGGCATACTCTGTTATTATTGAGTTTGATATATGAATAGTATGAAGCAAGCTCCTAAGCTCCCCCTAGTGGTAGGAGAATACAGGCTGAATTTGATCATTTTGCTCTGTGGCGGAATCTGCCAGAAAAGGTGTTTTTTTTTTAAATTTTATGATGTATAAATAATGGTGCAGCTCCCAGTTGTTCAGTCCAAGGTTGTGAACTAGAAAAAGCCCTACCTTCAAGGGCAGACAATGTTAGGCTATGTTCACACTACGTAAGTTCCGTAGTAATCATAGTCGTTGTGACAACGGCCGTGATTTCTATGGTACTTACGTAGTGCTGCGTTCTGAGGGAATCCCAGCCGGAGTATATACACATATATGTATACACTCCGGCTGGGATCCCTAGCGGCGTAGTGAGAAACTGACATGTCAGTTTTCTGCGGCCGCTATTCATTGAATAGTGGCCGCAGAAAACCCTGTCAGTTCCCACAATGGAGCGTGTGGCTCAGCCGCACACTCCATTGTGTGCAGTAGGGAATTCAGCGTCTCTAAAGATCATCCGTCCGATACTGCAGTACCAGCCAGGATGATCTTATCTGAGACCGGCCAGGTCACGGAATGGCCGGTCTCTTACTACGTGTGAACAAAGCCTAAACAGGAAATAAAGTAGATTTTAGTCCTCTAAACCGTTTGCCTCTAGCTCCCTAAATATATGAACATATTGGGAAATATCATTAAAAACATGAACTGTTTAATATTTCCCAATATGTTCATATATTTAGGGAGCTAGAGGCAAACGGTTTAGAGGACTAAAATCTTACCTATATATGACACCCCCCCCCCCCCCAAACACACTCACATAAAGTGAAAGGTAATTGCAGCCTATAAGTGGTGGCAGAAACCATTTATTTACCTTGTAATTCTGGAAAAAGCATTGATATTTTTCATAGACATCTTGCTTAAAGGCAACGATGGTGATTTCAGAAATGACGGTCATCACAGAAGGATCGCTTAGGTAGTCTTCTATGCCTTTAATAATGAATCTTATGGAAGTTTCATCTTTTAACTGCCCTACACCATAAAGGTAAAAACAGGAAAAATACATTTGCATCATATACAATAAAACCTTTAACCTCTTAAGGACGGAGCTAATTTTTTTTTTGCCTTTTTGGTTTTTTCCTCCTTGTGTTTAAAAGGCCATAGCACTTGCATTTTTTCACCTAGAGACCCACATGAGCCCTTATTTTTTGCATCACTAATTGTACTTTGCAATGACAGGCTGAATTTTTGCATAAAATATGAAATAGGAAACCAGAAAATTTATATGCGCAGTGAAATAGAAAAAGAAACGCAATTCTTTTTCTTTGTTTTTTTTTTTTCATTTTTACACCGTTTGTCCTGTGGAAAAACTGACATGTTATACATGTTCCTCAAGTCGGTATGATTAAAACGATATGCAACTTGCATAACTTTTATATTATTTGATGGCTTTAAAAAAAATAAAACCTTCTACAAAAAAAAAAAGTTCATTAAAATTGCTCTATTACCATGCTTATAGCGCTTTTATCCTTTAGTCTATGGGGCTGTGTGAGGTGTCATTTTTTGCGTCATGATGTGTTCTTTCTATTGATACTTTGACTGCGCATATGCGACTTTTTGATTGCTTTTTATTACAATGTTTCTGGATTTGATGTGACCAAAAATGCGCAATTTTTGCACTTTGGCGGGTCTTTGCGCTTACGCTGTTTACCGTGCGAGATCAGGTATGTGATAAATTAATAGTGTCATGTTAGACAGCTGCATCTAATGGTGTTAATTAGCAGGAAAATTAGAGATGAGCGAACTTCGAGCACACTTCTTCGGCATTGGACTCCAGTGCAGAAGTGTGAAGATTTAAACTGATTCTGAACTGCCAGCATCATAACGATACATGATGCCAGGAGCTCCGCATTATTTACCGACCATGAACGGAACATGTGAATGACCCCATACTGCTGCCATAAACACATAAAAAACGTTTCAATTGACTCTGTTCACATTTGCTTCATGATTTCAATTAGAAATGAGAAAAAAATGTAATGCCATATTTGTCACATGACAGATACTACAGATTAACAAATCACTCAGAAATTCATTTTGTAAATTTGTGCGATATTTGCGGATCGCATACAAACAAATTTTTATTAAAACAGGCAAACTATAGTAGCTACAATAGTGGTAGTATTACAGAGGAGGGATTTGTTTCAGCAGCTGTTGCAGTGACAGGGTCAGAATTGGAAAATGTCAATCAGCCTGTCAATTATTTAATTGCCACCATGGACAGTAGCAGACGTGGTGGATAAGCAATGTAATTTTCTCCCAGGACAGCAGTGGACATTGGTAAATGAGCACCCAGTGAGGAATTAAGACGGACGTTGTGTTCACTGTGACTTCCTATAATGCACACCCAGCACCCAGTGACTTGTATAATGCACACTCAGCACCCAGTGACTTCCTATAATGGACACCCAGCACCCAATGACTTCCTATAATGCACACCCAGCACCCAGTGACTTCCTATAATGCACACCCAGCACCCAGTGACTTGTATAATGCACACTCAGCACCCAGTGACTTCCTATAATGGACACCCAGCACCCAATGACTTCCTATAATGCACACCCAGCACCCAGTGACTTCCTATAATGCACACCCAGCACCCAGTGACCTGTATAATACACACCCAGCACCCAGTGACTTCCTATAATGCACACCCAGCACCCAGTGACTTCCTATAATGCACACCCATCACCCAGTGACTTGTATAATGCACACCCAGTGACTTCCTATAATTCACACCCAGCACCCAGTGATTTGGTATAATACACACCCAGCACCCAGTGGTTTGTATAATGCACACCCAGCACCCAGTGACTTCCTATAATGCACACCCAGCACCCAGTGACTTCCTATAATGTACACCCAGCACCCAGTGACTTCCTATAATGCACACCCAGCACCCAGTGACCTCCTATAATGCACACCCAGCACCCAGTGATTTGTATAATGCACACCCAGCACCCAGTGACTTGGTATAATACACACCCAGCATCCAGTGACTTGTATAATGCACACCCAGCACCCAGCGACTTGTATAATGCACACCCAGGACCCAGTGACTTCCTATAATGCACACCCAGCACCCAGTGACTTAGTATAATGCACACCCAGCACCCAGTGACTTCCTATAATACACACCCAGCACCCAGTGACTTCCTATAATGCACACTCAGCACCCAGTGATCTGGTATAATACACACCCAGCACCCAGTGACTTGTATAATGCACACCCAGCACCCAGTGGTTTGTATAATGCACACCCAGCACCCAGTGACTTCCTATAATGCACACCCAGCACCCAGTGACTTCCTATAATGCACACCCAGCACCCAGTGACTTCCTATAATGCACACCCAGCACCCAGTGATTTGTATAATGCACACCCAGCACCCAGTGACTTGGTATAATACACACCCAGCATCCAGTGACTTGTATAATGCACACCCAGCACCCAGTGACTTCCTATAATACACACCCAGGACCCAGTGACTTCCTATAATGCACACCCAGCACCCAGTGAATTTCTATAATGCACACTCAGCACCCAGTGATTTGGTATAATACACACCCAGAACCCAGTGACTTCCTATAATGCACACACAGCACCCAGTGACTTTCTATAATGCACACCCAGCACCCAGTGACTTGTATAATGCACACTCAGCACCCAGTGACTTCCTATAATACACACCCAGCACCCAGTGACTTCCTATAATGCACACCCAGCACCCAGTGACTTGTATAATACACACCCAGCACCTAGTGGTTTGTATAATGCACACCCAGCACCCAGTGACTTCCTATAATGCACACCCAGCACCCAGTGATTTGTATAATGCACACCCAGCACCCAGTGACTTGGTATAATACACACCCAGCATCCAGTGACTTGTATAATGTACACCCAGCACCCAGCGACTTGTATAATGCATACTCAGGACCCAGTGACTTCCTATAATGCACACCCAGCACCCAGTGAATTTCTATAATGCACACCCAGCATCCAGTGACTTGGTATAATACACACCCAGCACCCAGTGACTTAGTATAATGCACACTCAGCACCCAGTGATTTGGTATAATACACACCCAGAACCAAGTGACTTCCTATAATGCACACACAGCACCCAGTGACCTTCTATAATGCACACCCAGCACCCAGTGACTTGTATAATGCACACCCAGCACCCAGTGACTTCCTATAATGCATACCCAGCACCCAGTGAATTTCTATAATGCACACCCAGCACCCAGTGACTTGGTATAATACACACCCAGCACCCAGTGACTTAGTATAATGCACATTCAGCACCCAGTGATTTGGTATAATACACACCCAGAACCCAGTGACTTCCTATAATGCACACACAGCACCCAGTGACCTTCTATAATGCACACCCAGCACCCAGTGACTTGTATAATGCACACCCAGCACCCAGTGACTTGTATAATGCACACTCAGCACCCAGTGACTTCCTATAATACACACCCAGCACCCAGTGACTTCCTATAATGCACACCCAGCACCCAGTGACTTGTATAATACACACCCAGCACCCAGTGGTTTGTATAATACACACCCAGCACCCAGTGACTTCCTATAATGCACACCCAGCACCCAGTGATTTGTATAATAGACACCCAGCACCCAGTGACTTCCTATAATGCACACCCAGCACCCAGTGATTTGTATAATGCACACCCAGCACCCAGTGACTTGGTATAATACACACCCAGCATCCAGTGACTTGTATAATGCACACCCAGCACCCAGCGACTTGTATAATGCACACCCAGCACCCAGTGACTTCCTATAATACACACCCAGGACCCAGTGACTTCCTATAATGCACACCCAGCACCCAGTGAATTTCTATAATGCACACCCAGCACCCAGTGACTTGTATAATGCACACTCAGCACCCAGTGACTTCCTATAATACACACCCAGCACCCAGTGACTTCCTATAATGCACACCCAGCACCCAGTGACTTGTATAATACACACCCAGCACCTAGTGGTTTGTATAATGCACACCCAGCACCCAGTGACTTCCTATAATGCACACCCAGCACCCAGTGATTTGTATAATGCACACCCAGCACCCAGTGACTTGGTATAATACACACCCAGCATCCAGTGACTTGTATAATGCACACCCAGCACCCAGCGACTTGTATAATGCATACTCAGGACCCAGTGACTTCCTATAATGCACACCCAGCACCCAGTGAATTTCTATAATGCACACCCAGCATCCAGTGACTTGGTATAATACACACCCAGCACCCAGTGACTTAGTATAATGCACACTCAGCACCCAGTGATTTGGTATAATACACACCCAGAACCAAGTGACTTCCTATAATGCACACACAGCACCCAGTGACCTTCTATAATGCACACCCAGCACCCAGTGACTTGTATAATGCACACCCAGCACCCAGTGACTTGTATAATGCACACCCAGCACCCAGTGACTTCCTATAATGCATACCCAGCACCCAGTGAATTTCTATAATGCACACCCAGCATCCAGTGACTTGGTATAATACACACCCAGCACCCAGTGACTTAGTATAATGCACACTCAGCACCCAGTGATTTGGTATAATACACACCCAGAACCCAGTGACTTCCTATAATGCACACACAGCACCCAGTGACCTTCTATAATGCACACCCAGCACCCAGTGACTTGTATAATGCACACCCAGCACCCAGTGACTTGTATAATGCACACTCAGCACCCAGTGACTTCCTATAATACACACCCAGCACCCAGTGACTTCCTATAATGCACACCCAGCACCCAGTGACTTGTATAATACACACCCAGCACCCAGTGGTTTGTATAATACACACCCAGCACCCAGTGACTTCCTATAATGCACACCCAGCACCCAGTGATTTGTATAATAGACACCCAGCACCCAGTGACTTCCTATAATGCACACCCAGGACCCAGTGATTTGTATAATGCACACCCAGCATCCAGTGACTTGTATAATGCACACCCAGCACCCAGTGATTTGTATAATGCACACTCAGCACCCAGTGACTTGGTATAATACACACCCAGCATCCAGTGACTTGTATAATGCACACCCAGCACACAGTGATTTGTATAATGCACACCCAGCACCCAGCGACTTGTATAATGCACACCCAGGACCCAGTGACTTCCTATAATGCACACCCAGCACCCAGTGAATTTCTATAATGCACACCCAGCACCCAGTGACTTTGTATAATTCACACCAAGCACCCAGTGACTTAGTATAATGCACACCCAGCACCCAGTGAATTTCTATAATGCACACCCAGCACCCAGTGACTTTGTATAATTCACACCAAGCACCCAGTGACTTAGTATAATGCACACTCAGCACCCAGTGATTTGGTATAATACACACCCAGCACCCAGTTACTTAGTATAATGCACACCTGTGGAGTCCCACTAGGGGTGTTGCAGTTGCATACACCCTTCACAAAAGTCTGTACTTCTTGGGGGAGATTTATCAAAGGGTGTAAAATTCAGACTGGTGCAAACTGCCCACAACAACCAATCACAGCTCAGCTTTCAGCTCTGGTAAAATGAAAGAGGAGCTGTAATTGGTTGCTGTGGGCAGTTTGCACCAGTCTAAATTTTACATCCTTTGATAAATCTCCTCCTTTGTGTTATTATGGTGATGAAAGTAGTACTAAATTTCACCACTAGATGTAGCTATATCCTGTATATGTATATGGAAGCTGCACAGCTGAAGGATTGCAAAGGGTTACTGTTTTCTATATGTCACCTAAATCTGTAGACCAGTATGAGTTCTGTTTTCTTCTGTCCTATTATCTCCTCTCTTTCTTCTTCTGTTGCACTCTTTCACCCACTCACAGCGCATCTTACACGCTGGGGAGGAAGTAAGTAACATGGGTGGAGGAGGAGCTAGGTCTTTTTGTTCTAGACGATGTGGAGGAAGGACACCTGCTAGATAGCTCTCCACAGTGGTCCTATCTGGGCCCTGGCCCTCTGCCAGATCCCCAAACCCCAAGGGTCAGTCTGAGTCAGTGCCCTGCATGGGAAGGACGCAAGACAGCACACAGTTTCTAACTTCTTCAGTAGTTACACTGCAAAGTACTATGCATTGTTAAACTCCTCTTAGGAGAGGACAAGCCAGAGACAACCTCAACCCACGCCGAGGACAAGGAGAAGTCACACAGCAGGAGAGTATCCACAATAGAACCAAAGAGCTAGTAACTTATCCGGACAGAGCAAAGTTGCAGTAAGCCTAGGAACACTGTCTTGCAGCACAGGTGTCAGCAGGGAACCCTCAGCATTCCGCTCATCCCAGGTAACAAGGTCTGGGGTCTGTGTCACCAATTAGGAAGGTTCAGCCGAGTCTAGTGGGCATAAGGTGGTGTGAAGACTAAAGTCAAAGGTCAATACACGGGCACAGGTGTTCTTCTTATTCTTCGTATTCTTCTTCTTCTAAGTATTCTTCCTCATCCTCCAACATCCCGGCAGAGCACAGTACTACATGGGTAGAGACTCTCACAGCATCCTCCTCTCTGCTACTCTATTTCTTGTATCGCTCAATACAACTCAACCAACATGACTATATCCTGCACTGCACTTATACTACAGATCTGGTTGTTCTATTGTCAAGTATTTATTGGAACTTTGTCAAGTGTGTCTCAGTGACTTTATCTAAAGAAACCTTATATTGTCTATTCTGTAATACCTGCTGCACATTTACAAGTAGTAAACCGACTTAACTATAACCAGAAACTCTGTGATTATTCAGGGAAACAACCGACACAGCACACCGCAACCTTGGGACATTCTCCCCTTTATGTGGGTGGCGGGTCCTACTATCCGGGAGGGTCACTATATCACTCTGGCCATCTGTGACATAATCCCAAGGAACCCAGTTGCAACCCGGCAGGACACTGACCACAGGGGAAAAGGGTACAACCGGCCTTGTAAAATAAAAGCAGGTGTGACATCACATATGTGTGCCCACCAGGCACTGGCATCACGTGACAACATCCCAAGGTCCGGCTGTATCTCGGCAACCACCACAGATGCGGCGTTACACCTTACCATCTAGCAAGTGACCGGCCGCTCCTCCAATATGACATCACATCTGGCGTACACCACACACCCAGCACCCAGTGACTTGGTATAATGCACAACCAGCACTCAGTAACTTGTATAATGCACACCCAGCACCCAGTGACTTGTATAATGCACACCCAGCACCCAGTGACTTCCTATAATGCACACCCAGCACCCAGTGACTTCCTATAATGCACACCCAGCACCCAGTGACTTGTATAATACACACCCAGCACCCAGTGGTTTGTATAATACACACCCAGCACCCAGTGACTTCCTATAATGCACACCCAGCACCCAGTGATTTGTATAATGCACACCCAGCACCCAGTGACTTGGTATAATGCACACTCAGCACCCAGTGACTTCCTATAATGGACACCCAGCACCCAATGACTTCCTATAATGCACACCCAGCACCCAGTGACTTCCTATAATGCACACCCAGCACCCACTGACTTCCTATAATGTACACCCAGCACCCAGTGACTTCCTATAATGCACACCCAGCACCCTGTGACTTCCTATAATGCACACCCAGCACCCAGTGACTTGTATAATGCACACTCAGCACCCAGTGACTTCCTATAATGGACACCCAGCACCCAATGACTTCCTATAATGCACACCCAGCACCCAGTGACTTCCTATAATGCACACCCAGCACCCACTGACTTCCTATAATGTACACCCAGCACCCAGTGACTTCCTATAATGCACACCCAGCACCCAGTGACTTCCTATAATGCACACCCAGCACCCAGTGACTTGTATAATACACACCCAGCACCCAGTGGTTTGTATAATACACACCCAGCACCCAGTGACTTCCTATAATGCACACCCAGCACCCAGTGATTTGTATAATAGACACCCAGCACCCAGTGACTTCCTATAATGCACACCCAGGACCCAGTGATTTGTATAATGCACACCCAGCACCCAGTGACTTGGTATAATACACACCCAGCATCCAGTGACTTGTATAATGCACACCCAGCACCCAGTGATTTGTATAATGCACACCCAGCACCCAGTGACTTGGTATAATACACACCCAGCATCCAGTGACTTGTATAATGCACACCCAGCACCCAGTGATTTGTATAATGCACACCCAGCACCCAGCGACTTGTATAATGCACACCCAGGACCCAGTGACTTCCTATAATGCACACCCAGCACCCAGTGAATTTCTATAATGCACACCCAGCACCCAGTGACTTTGTATAATTCACACCAAGCACCCAGTGACTTAGTATAATGCACACTCAGCACCCAGTGATTTGGTATAATACACACCCAGCACCCAGTTACTTAGTATAATGCACACCTGTGGTGTCCCACTAGGGGTGTTGCAGTTGCATACACCCTTCACAAAAGTCTGTACTTCTTGGGGGAGATTTATCAAAGGGTGTAAAATTCAGACTGGTGCAAACTGCCCACAACAACCAATCACAGCTCAGCTTTCAGCTCTGGTAAAATGAAAGAGGAGCTGTAATTGGTTGCTGTGGGCAGTTTGCACCAGTCTAAATTTTACATCCTTTGATAAATCTCCTCCTTTGTGTTATTATGGTGATGAAAGTAGTACTAAATTTCACCACTAGATGTAGCTATATCCTGTATATGTATATGGAAGCTGCACAGCTGAAGGATTGCAAAGGGTTACTGTTTTCTATATGTCACCTAAATCTGTAGACCAGTATGAGTTCTGTTTTCTTCTGTCCTATTATCTCCTCTCTTTCTTCTTCTGTTGCACTCTTTCACCCACTCACAGCGCATCTTACACGCTGGGGAGGAAGTAAGTCACATGGGTGGAGGAGGAGCTAGGTCTTTTTGTTCTAGACGATGTGGAGGAAGGACACCTGCTAGATAGCTCTCCACAGTGGTCCTATCTGGGCCCTGGCCCTCTGCCAGATCCCCAAACCCCAAGGGTCAGTCTGAGTCAGTGCCCTGCATGGGAAGGACGCAAGACAGCACACAGTTTCTAACTTCTTCAGTAGTTACACTGCAAAGTACTATGCATTGTTAAACTCCTCTTAGGAGAGGACAAGCCAGAGACAACCTCAACCCACGCCGAGGACAAGGAGAAGTCACACAGCAGGAGAGTATCCACAATAGAACCAAAGAGCTAGTAACTTATCCGGACAGAGCAAAGTTGCAGTAAGCCTAGGAACACTGTCTTGCAGCACAGGTGTCAGCAGGGAACCCTCAGCATTCCGCTCATCCCAGGTAACAAGGTCTGGGGTCTGTGTCACCAATTAGGAAGGTTCAGCCGAGTCTAGTGGGCATAAGGTGGTGTGAAGACTAAAGTCAAAGGTCAATACACGGGCACAGGTGTTCTTCTTATTCTTCGTATTCTTCTTCTAAGTATTCTTCCTCATCCTCCAACATCCCGGCAGAGCACAGTACTACATGGGTAGAGACTCTCACAGCATCCTCCTCTCTGCTACTCTATTTCTTGTATCGCTCAATACAACTCAACCAACATGACTATATCCTGCACTGCACTTATACTACAGATCTGGTTGTTCTATTTTCAAGTATTTATTGGAACTTTGTCAAGTGTGTCTCAGTGACTTTATCTAAAGAAACCTTATATTGTCTATTCTGTAATACCTGCTGCACATTTACAAGTAGTAAACCGACTTAACTATAACCAGAAACTCTGTGATTATTCAGGGAAACAACCGACACAGCACACCGCAACCTTGGGACATTCTCCCCTTTATGTGGGTGGCGGGTCCTACTATCCGGGAGGGTCACTATATCACTCTGGCCATCTGTGACATAATCCCAAGGAACCCAGTTGCAACCCGGCAGGACACTGACCACAGGGGAAAAGGGTACAACTGGCCTTGTAAAATAAAAGCAGGTGTGACATCACATATGTGTGCCCACCAGGCACTGGCATCACGTGACAACATCCCAAGGTCCGGCTGTATCTCGGCAACCACCACAGATGCGGCGTTACACCTTACCATCTAGCAAGTGACCGGCCGCTCCTCCAATATGACATCACATCTGGCGTACACCACACACACAGCACCCAGGGGCTTGGTATAATGCACACCCAGCACCCAGTGACTTGGTATAATGCACAACCAGCACTCAGTAACTTGTATAATGCACACCCAGCACCCAGTGACTTGTATAATGCACACCCAGCACCCAGTGACTTCCTATAATGCACACCCAGCACCCAGTGACTTCCTATAATGCACACCCAGCACCCAGTGACTTCCTATAATGTACACCCAGCACCCAGTGACTTCCTATAATGCACACCCAGCACCCAGTGACTTCCTATAATGCACACCCAGCACCCAGTGACTTCCTATAATACACACCCAGCACCCAGTGACTTGGTAGAATGAACAACAGTCACCCAGTGACTTGGTATACTGGACAATGGCTTTACTGCTCCCACAGAAAACCACCCACAATCCTCCCTCCTCTCTGTCCCTAAGTCCCTGTATTTCTCTCTCTGCTCTAACTGCTGCTGCAAACTACTCTCCACTATACACAGCCGACTGGCCGCCTCCAGGAAGCCAATCACCTTATATGGGGGGGTGCTGACATCACAGAGGGGTTTGCAGCTGATTGGATGGGCACTAGGGATTATGGATAATCCCTTGCACAGAGTGCAGACAGCCAGTCAGGGGGCTGTTTACATGAGCCATCATGGAAGGGAGGGGGGAAGAGGAAGTTTGGAGCGGTGACAGAGTGAACAGCTCACACAATGTTTTCTGTGTATTCAGCAGAAAGTAGCAGGCTCTGAATTAGGGGAAGGAGAGTGAAAAGATAAAACTGTGTATGAAAGAAATTGTTAGTCTCCAGGAGGAGGGATGATTCAGCATGTATTTTACCTGAGGAATACCCCTTTAAGCTTGGATGAACATCATTTACCTGTTCCCATTGCTGGGAGACTGACAGTCGCCATGTTGTAAATATCGCAGACTTTAAGAGCTTTTATCACAGAGGCAACAATGTTTTCTCGTCTGTCAATCAGATGAATTATTTTGCGGCACCTCAGATTTCCCGGCGAAGTCACAACATAGCCATCGTTGGGGAGTGTGGCTGAAAAACACATAGATATGTTATAACTACTGTACTTGCATTGTGGCTCGAGAGGATCCATGACAGATCTGCGAAATTGCGAACAAAGGAATAAAAATAACCATGCTGCAACTGGCAAGAATGGGGTGTAGAGAGGAATCCATTCCCAGCTATTTAATTGTTTCCAGGTAGAAATCAATAGGTGCGGCATGTAACAGATGTGGCACCATTGGTATGCAACCATCGGTATTGCTGCAAACGATGGTTGATTTTTTTTTTCTATACCAAAGCAGTTTTCATTCCCACCACTAGACCTAAAGCTAAGCCGAGACTTCCTGTTCTGTTTCCGATGATAAGAGGAGGCTGCTGTAAAGAAATGTGTGCAGAATTACGGTGAAAGGTAACACCAGTAGATACAGAATACAATAAGTGAAGCTCTCAGCTCAGCCTCCCCCTCCCTGTGGAAAGATCTTTTGAAATCTCGCTTAGTATGCCCAGTAATGTTTCCCATATGTGTCAGTAGAACAGGTCCTGTTTATTGTTGTCTATGTCCTTTCTGTCACAAATTTTTTTTAAAGGGAACCTATCTGTGCTGATATGGCTCCCATGTGCACCCTATTGATCTTTGTTGCAGCTTCCATACCATAGAAGTTATGTCTTAACATTTGTTTTAATGCAGGGCGCAAGACTGCAAGAGGGGTGGCAACTAGTCATCTAAGTGATTTGGTCACCTTCCCTGTAAGATCACTGCAGAGAGTAGGTTAACTGATTTAGCTCTGAGGCAATTTAGTATAAATACATAGTTTGGTTTCTCTGAGTTACTACTATACTTAAGGGGATCACAGTCCAATTAGACTAGAGATGAGCGAACCTGGAGCATGCTCGAGTCGATCCGAACCCGAACTTTCGGCATTTGATTAGGGGTGGCTGCTGAACTTGGATAAAGCCCTAAGGCTATGTGGAAAACATGGGTATAGTCATTGGCTGTATCCATGTTTTCCAGACAACCTTAGAGCTTTATCCAAGTTTAGCAGCCCCAGCTAATCGAATACCGAACGTTCGGGTTCGGATCACAGGATCACAATCACCGACATGGAAGCCAACGGATGGAATTTTACAGATTGGGGATGAAAGATTGAGGACTCAAATTTGCGGATAAAAAAAAAACCCAGACGTGTGAATAGACCCTAAGTACTCAAGCTTAGTTATGTAACTATACATAGATATTAAGCTTGGCTCTGTTACTATACATATGTAGAAAGCTTGGTTCTGTTATTATACATACTGTATGTAGTAAGCTAAGCTTAATTCTATTACTATACTGTACATATGTAGTAAACTTGGTTCTGTTACCATACATATATAGTAAGCTTGGTTATGTTACTATAGACATGTAGTTAGCTTGGTTCTCTTACTATATATATATATATATATATATATATATATATATATGTGTGTGTGTGCAAATCAGCACTGTCTCTGACCAGAGGCCTAATAGAGGACAGCAATGTCAGGGTTCCCTTGAGCAATTTCTCCAACCCTGGTCTTGAAAAAGGAATGTTGTAGAATAACATGCAACAATTCATGCAGCGTTGGCTGGTAGTTACTTTCTTGTAACTTTACTTCTTGACTTGGAAAACTCAGCATAGACAGTATAGATCTCTATTCAGGCTATGATGAGCGGTCATTTCCTGTCTACACAGCACATCAGCGGAAGTTTGGAAGAAGAGGACACCAGTTCTGTAGTGAATAGACACACCTGCGAACACCGTAACACCACCACTGTCAAAATGTCATCATCCTGCATGGACCAGGAAACATCTATGCTGGACGAGGGACTAGTGGGCCTCAGTGTTGTTCACTGATGAAAGTCAATTCAGGCTGAGCAGAAATTTTGGCTGCCAATGATAGAGACATCAAGGAGAGTAGTATGCATCAGTCACCGGTGTCACCAGACAAGCCTTCGTGATGGTGGTTGTAGTGTTACAGTGTTGGCAGGTATATCTAGTCTACAGAACTGCCCTATACTTTGTGAATGGTAAATTGACAAGCCCATACTACTTGAATAACGTCATTAAAGCGACTCTGTACCTGTACTCTGTAATTGGCGTGGCCTAGGGTACCCATGTCCTAGGATTGCGACACCCCTTCCTCCCTCCTCCCCGCCCTCTTCATCGCCAGAAATGCCCCTAGAAGGTTCTGGATCGTTAAGACACCTGTGCAGTGTTCAGACAGGTGAGGAATAGGAAAAATCCTGCCTAGGGGCGTTCCTAATGATGAGGAGGGGCGGAGGGGTGTCGCAATTCTAGGGCATAGACACTCTAGGCCATGCCAATTTGACACAGGGCTGCAAGTTTAAAAGTTTTTCTTTAGGACAATAACTGCATCACCTGCCGAACGGACCCCAGGACAGATCTTGGATTAAAAGCAGCTATCCAAAGGTACAAGCGGTTTTGGGGGGGTCAGATTGTGGGTACAGAGTTGCTTTAATCCAGTCATTGTGCCTAAGTCTGACAACACAAGCCTAACAGCCCCAGAACCTCAGTGACCTGAAGAAATGTGGGATGCCTGAAAGTCAACTTGTAAACAGCATGAGACATCGTTGTCAAGCTGGAATTGATGCTCAAGGCCGCATGGCGAGTTATTGAGATATTGACATTTATTGACTGTTGTTGACTTTTTCTTTCCGTAAATTGTTTGAGATGAGGAAATCACCATTGCATGCTTCTACTTAAGATATGTAATTTTAGGTTAGATATTTGGTCCAAGGAAGCAGGGTCGACCTTCAGGGTGGCGGGGAATTTAGTTCATATGTATATATATGTGCGTAGGTAATATAGTAAAAAAACTTAAGAAATTTTCAAAATAAAACCATCACACAACTCTGACTTCATTAGCATTGTCAGAACTGCAGTGAAAATGTTAATTCATAAGGGTGGGTTCATACTGAGGAATTCAGTCACTTCTGTCACTTCTTTCAGCGGATAACGGAATACGGCGGCCCATAGAATGGTGACTATGGAGCCGGCGGAAAGGCGCGGCCGTGCGCGTGGACAGACTGCAGAATTCCGTGGACATTATCCGCAAGAATTCCTTAGTATGAACCCACCCTTACACAGGAAAACCAGTCTCCCCAGCAATAATTTTTTCACACCTCAATAAAATATAGTGATGTACAGTACAGGGTAAGATGACATAATGACATACCCAGGCCTTTACATTCATCCTGTACTTCAGAGCCTGCGGCATCCAGGATGGCTTTATATGCACCTAAAAGTTAAAAATTATATAATTGGTATTGCTATAGTAAACACAGGTTGACAGCTGTGAGCTGAGATCTGGTAGCATATCAATGAGCTAAGCTTGGTTCTAGTGGCATATCTAAGGCCCTATTCACACGTTCACATACGGGCAGAAAATGTTGTCAATGTATTTTAATGGCCCCATTCACACATCCATGCTGCAAACAAAAACAGGCTTTACTGTGGACTGTAATTCCTCCACAGACACATCAATGGAAATCTATGGGATCCGTATTTTTGCAGATGCGATCCGCAAAATAGTACGGATCCGCAATCCGCAAATAGTGACTAG
This sequence comes from Dendropsophus ebraccatus, assembly GCF_027789765.1. Classification (NCBI taxonomy): domain Eukaryota; kingdom Metazoa; phylum Chordata; class Amphibia; order Anura; family Hylidae; genus Dendropsophus; species Dendropsophus ebraccatus. Next base: position 21,214,303 of record NC_091462.1, on the reverse strand, counting down.
TTTATTATTAAGTACACTTTTTCATTTTTGCAAGTCAGCAAAAATGACGTATGCAATACAGATGAAATTTTACAGATTGGGGCTATGTTCACACAGCATAAAAGTACGGCTGTTGTTGCAATCGTCAACAACAGCCGTACTTTGTACGAATAGCTACGCATCTATGGGATCCCGGCCAGAGAGTATACACATAGTATATGCTCCAGGCCGGGATCCCAAGCGGCGCCGCAAAGAACTGACATGTTAGTTTTCTGCGGCCGCTATTCATTGAATAGTGGCCGTAGAAAACCATGTCAGTGCACACTGTGGAGCGAGTGGCTCTGACCGCACGCTCCATAGTGTGCTATGGGAAGTTCTGATGCGGGCACGCGCCGATGCGCCCACATCAGAACTCTACGGCCATAAAGATCTGCAGTACCATCCAGATTGATCTTTTCAGAGAGCGGCTGCTTCACGAAATGGCCAATCTTTTACACCATGTGAACATGGCCTGGGGATGAAAAATTGCAGACTCAAATTTGCAGAGTGAAAATGATACTCGCGTGTGAATGAACCCTATGCAGTCAAGTTTGGTTATGTTACTATACATAGATATTAAGCTTGGCTCTGTTACTATACATATGTAGAAAGCTTGGTTCTGTTACTATACATACGTAGAAAACTTGGTTCTGTTACTATACAAATGTAGAAAACTTGGTTCTGTTACCATACAAATATAGCAATATAGCAAGAAAGTAAGGTTCAGTTACTATACATATATAGTAAACTTGGTTCTGTTACTATTCATGTAAGAAGCTTGGTTCTGTTATTGTGTCAATGTTGAAAGTTCAGATCTGGTAGCATATCTACATGGTAAGTTTGGGTCAAGCTTGGTTCTAAATCTATATTGTATCTATATTGTAATTCCTTGCTTTTAGTTGGGGACGATCTATAGACAGTGCACGCCCTACCCTCAACAGTACCATCCCTGTGGTATTGGTATAATTTTAAAACGTTTGGTCAGACCTTAGTGGCGCAACTTACAAAGATATTTTGATACCTAATGAGTCAATAAACACAATTAGGCTCCAACTTTTTTGTTGTTGTTGTTGTTTATTCTCCTTACCAGTATAGCGGTGCAGTTTTGCATTTCTCAGGTTTATTATGGCGTCTGTACTTTCAGCAGTGATGTCCCCCTTTTTCAGCTTCACAGATGTTTCACACACCACTATGCTTTGCTCAACGCTCATGGTGGCAGTTGTCACTGGTATAACACAATTGTTGGTTACTCATTCAAAAAAATATCTTAAAATTATTTCAGGCGTTCATTTAAGAGTATGTTCACAGATTTCCTGCAGTAAGTTTTGCAGTGAAATCCGCTTCGATTCTGATTAGCATTAAAGTCTATGGCCCTCCATTCTCAGTGCTGCTGTTATGTTAAAAATAATAAAGAAGTCATTCTTACCTGTCTAAGCTCCTCTGGTACCCTCCCCTGCTAAGTGACTATCCCTGCCCTCCTCAAAGGGGTTGTTTACCAAAAAATGTTTTATTTAAATCAAAATGAAAGTGGCAGAGATTTGTAAATAGAAGTAAATTGCAAATCTCTGGGACTTTCTGGTAGCAGTTAATCTGAAAAACAAAAACAAAAAAAACATTTGGGGTGAACTATCACTTTAAATCAATGTGCCACCTACAAACACCCATTACATTCCTGAACACACAAACACTTATGCAAACTTACATATAGTCACATACTAAGACCTGTTTTTGCCCTGGGCCAAACAAATCACGTCCCTCGTTTTACTTCCTGATTCCTTCGCAAATTTTTGAAAGTTGTATAGGAGCACATAGACTATTAGACTCATACCCTACATTACAGTATTTGAGACCCCAGACCAGGAACATTACTAAGGCTGGGTTCACACTGCGTTTTTCCTCTCCGTTCAATGTATCCGTTTTTAATTGGTTACTAATTTTTGTGTACATTAGAAAAAACGGATTTTTATTTTTATAATGGAAGTCTTTTGAAAAATGGATCCAAACTAGAGATGAGCGAACCTGGAGCATGCTCGAGTCCATCCAAACCCGAACTTGGCATTTGATTAGCGGTGGCTGCTGAACTTGGATAAAGCCCTAAGGCTATGAGGAAAACATGGATATAGTCATTGGCTGTATCCATGTTTTCCAGACAACCTTAGAGCTTTATCCAAGTTCAGCAGCCAGTGCTAATCAAATGCCGAATGTTTGGGTTCGGATCGACTCGAACCCGAACCCGGTTCGCTCATCTCTAATCCAAACGGATGGCACACAATTGCATCCGTTTTTTTTTGCATCCGTTTTTCCCATAAAACGTATATGTTAAATGGATAAAGAAAATGCAGTGTGAACCTGAGACTTGGACCCACACGTTAATTCAATATAAGGGGGGTTGGGCTGTATTTAAGACTGGCGTACAAGTGCCCCAGTCTTGATAAATCTCCCCCAGAGTGTTAATTCATTGCACAGTGGCACTGGTATACTGGAATATACAGGGCAGGCTGACATAATAACATACCTAGGCCTTTACATTCTTTCTTCATTTTGGAACATACATTGGAACATGCTTTTAATGCACCTAAAAGTTAAAAATGATATAATTATCAGTGATATAGTAAGTACGTGGGGGAGATTTATCAAACATGGTGTAAAGTGAAAGTTGCTCACTTGCCCCAACAACCAATCAGATTCCACCTTTCATTTTCCATAGAATCTGTGAGGAATGAAAAGTGGAATCTGATTGGTTGCTAGGGGCAACTGAGCCAGTTTCACTTTACACCATGTTTGGTAAATATCCCCCATGGTGTGAAAATGCTTGCTTGTTGTCAGTTTTGAGAAGTGAATTTAGTGATAACAACTAGGGATGAGCAGACGAGCAGTTAAAGCGACTCTGTACCCACAATCTGACCCCCCCCAAACCACTTGTACCTTCGGATAGCTGCTTTTAATCCAAGATCTTCCCTGGGGTCCGTTCGGCAGGTGATGCAGTTATTGTTGTTAAAGTTGTTAAACAACTTTTAAACTTGCAGTCCCATGCCCAACGGGTGTGGCTTAGGGTATCTAACTTTGCACTTACCCCCCGTTCCTCCTCCCCACCCTCTTCCTCATTAGGAATGCCACTGGAACATTTTCTCCATGCTGAACATTGCACAGGTGCCTTAACGATCCAGCCCATGTGCCGAGCTGACACAGGTGATGAATAGTAGACAATCTGCCAATCTTCCTAATGATGAAGAGGGCGGGGAGGAGGGACAGAGAGGTTGTGCCAGCCTAATGCATACACAATCTAGGCCACGGTCGTTGGGCACGGGGCTGCAAGTTTAAAAGTTGTCTTTTAAGACAATAACTGTATCACCTGCCGAACAGCCCCCAGGACAGATCTTGGATTAAAAGCAGCTATCCGAAGGTACAAGCAGTTTGGGGGGGTCAGATTGTGGGTATAGAGCCGCTTTAAGGTTGAGGTATAATGGGTTAGGCCAAAGTTGGGGGAAAAAAAGTCTGGCTTGGTTTTCATGGTGGCAGACCATGCAACAACCGCCCCCCCCCCCCCCTCGGTTCTTGATGTCAGCACTTTGCCTGAAGTGTCTGCTGATATGGGCACACTGCCTAATGTGTGAATGTATTCTAAGGCTGCTGAGCATTTTTTCTTCTTTTATTAGGGCTTCTTACCAGCATTGCGGTCCAGTTTTGCACTATTTTGGTTTATCATGGCGTCTGTGCTTTCACCAACAATGTTCCCCTTTTTCTTCTTCAGAGATGTTTCACTCACCGCTACATCGTTGCTGGCCTCTAGATCGCTCATGGCCACTAGATCGTCCATGGTGGCAGCTTTCACTGATATAACACAATTATTTGTTGCTTATTGAAAACATTATCTGAAAAAGTATAAAAAACAATATGAGCAGGAACAAATATATATATATACTGTATACAGCCATTGTATAATGAAAACTTTTGCAGCTTTCACTTATACATATCACGACTTGTCTGGGCGATGTCCAGAAAACAAGGAAGCAAACCACTAGCACTTCACCTCTGAGTCACTGGGTTTTCCCCCATTTATACTTCCTTTAGCTGAAACTTATCAGTACTCTATTCACTTGAGCTGTGTATGTGTGAATGGTGCTATTATGGCAGTAACTTTTTCTATTGGCAGAGCTCTGTGGGGGCTTTTTTTGTGGGACAAAATTACCTTATTACCGGGACCCTTCATTTCATCATATATTGTATTGTGCATAAAATATAATTGTGGTGTATAATAGTTTTTAGTAGCTTTAGTTTTTATTGATACTGTTTTGGGATACATATGACTGGAGCAGATAGGATCATAGATAGAAATACTATTAAAGAGAAGTTAAAATTCACCAGCCAGCAGGGGCGAATTCAATCAGGAGTATGAACTTACCTCTCCCCGTACCTGCGGTGAGCAGCGGGACCGGCCTCATGACCCCCGCTGGGCTCCGAGATCTCCAGTACTTACACATCAAGATCCAGCTGATGGACTGGCTGCTCAGCCAGTCAGTGACAGGGGCAGACAGATTAGCTGAGCGGCCAGTCCATCAGCCGGGACAGTTGTGATTACGTCATGAAAATGCCTTCTGGCGGGGTCCCGAGGCCAGTCCGCGGCAGCCGCGCTCTGAACAGCCGCGGTCTTGGGTGCCGCTCGTAGCCCAGGACCGCGGCTATTAGCGGGCATGGTCCGAAGTAATGGTCCAAAGTAATCGGATGCAGCTGTCAATGTTGACAGCTGCATCCGATTGCTTGATGCAGCCGTTCCCTGGTGTCTAGTGGGGTGGATCGCTCCTCCGGGACGTTGTCCCGGAGGAGCGATCCACACATGTTACCCCTTCCGTGGTCAGCGCCGTAATGGCGCTGATCCCAGCTCAGCACTCAATTGCTTCCGGCTGCAGTAGCCGGAAGCAATCAATGTGCCTATCTCATCGATCTATGCTGCATATCTATGCAGCATAGATCTGTATGAGAGATCAGTGCACTTATACTAGAAGTCCCCCGGGGGAATAGCCCTAACCCCGGGGGGAATAACCCTAACCCCAGGGAGAATAACCCTAACCCCAGGGCGGCTTCTAGTATAAGTGTAAAAAAAAAAATGTCATTATTAATAAAAAAAAGCCCCCTCCCATTTTCCTATGTTATAAATAAACATGTTTGGTATCGCCGCGTGCGTAATCGCTCGATCTATTAATTTATCACATTCCTGATCTCGCACGGTAAACGGCGTAAGCGCAAAAAAATCCCGCATCAAATCTAGAAAAATTGTAATAAAAAATGATCAAAAAGTCGCATATGCGCAATCAAGTGTACTTTATGAAAAAATTTAGCCATTCATTTCAAAGTACAGTTAGTAGCGCAAAAAATAAGGGCTCATGTGGGGTTCTAGGTGAAAAAATGCAAGTGCTATGGCCTTTTAAGCACAAGGAGGGAAAAAACGAAAACGCAAAAATTTTAATTGGCCCGGTCCTCTAAGGGTTAAACCATGTTGTTTTGTTGTTGTTGTTAGGCAAGAGGATCCAAAAACACCTTGGCATTTTTATTTTTTGTTATTTTTAGTTATATAGATAACAAACAGTACATGGAAATATAAGCAAGGTACATCGCAAGTGAACAAAACAGTGCACATAGAAGAGAAGCTGTCTTTTATATTAAAGGTGAAGTCCGGTGAAACTTTTTATTAGAGTATTTTGTTGCCCCTAAAAGTTATGCAAATCCCCAATATACACTTATTACGGGAAATGCTCATAAAGTGCTTTTTTCCCTGCACTTACTACTGCATCAAGACTTCACTTCCTGGATAACATAGTGATGTCACTTCCTGGATAACATGGTGATGGAGAGGCTGCTGGAGAAGATGATGGCAGAGGGATGCTCAGTGTCCCTCCAGTGCCCTGTGTCCCTCAGTGTCCCCCTGCCATCATCCTCTCCAGTAGCCACAGCCAGCACAGCTCTGGGAGTCTGGTCGTGACATCACCATGTTATCCAGGAAGTGACATCACCATGTTATCCAGGAAGTGACATCACCATGTTATCCAGGAAGTGACATCACCATTTTTATCCAGGAAGTGACATCACCATGTTATCTAGGAAGTGAAGCCTTGATGTAGTAGTAAGTGCAGGGAAAAAACACTTTATGTGCATTTCCCGTGATAAGTGTATATTGGTGATTTGTATAACTTTTTGGAGGCAATACAATACTGTAATAATAATTTTCACTGGACTTCTCCTTTAATGCAGCAAGAATGTACAGAAAACAACATCAATGAACAGAGAAAGAAATAAGATACCTACACCAATAACTAAAGCTGCCATAAGTCTGTCCAAAGGTTGTGGTGACATAATCCACACTAGGACTAAGGGCCCTTTTACACGGAAAGATTATCTGACAGATTATCTGACAAAGATTTGAAGCCAAAGCCAGGAATGGACTATAAACAGAGAGCAGGTAATAAAGGAAAGGCTGAGATTTCTCCTCTTTTCAAATCCATTCCTGGTTTTGGCTTCAAATCTTTGGCAGATAATCTGTCAGATAATCTTCCTGTGTAAAAGGGCCCTAAGGGTGCGTTTACACAGAGAGATTTATCTGACAGATCTGTGAAGCCAAAGCCAGGAAAAGACTATAAACAGTGTGAACATTTCATTAAGAAAAGACTGAGATTTCCCCTCTTCTCAAATCCATTCCTGGCTTTGGCTTCATAAATCTGTCAGATAAATCTCTCTGTGTAAGAGAAATACAGTTTTATACAGGTATGAATCGTTGCATACAGTAGCTATGATAGAGTATATAGTATTGAGCAGACATAAAATTCACATAGTATTGAGCAGACATAGAATTCACATATTATGGTTACTATAGCTATTATTATACAGTCTTGGTTACTATAGCTAGTATAAAGTTCAGAGCAGACATATACGTCTCATATATCATTGTTTCTATAGTTATGAAAGTGGGGGCAAAAGTCACAGTTGTATCCAAGCCGTGATACAAAGGATTCTCTGCCGCATAAGAGGCTAACAGGATTATAGGTGGGGCCCTGCTGTAGATTTTGTATTGTGGCTGAAGAGCTTGGAGTTGCTGTTCATGCAGTAATAAATCCACAGAATCACACATAGAAGCACATATACATCATATAACATGACAGATTGTAAACTTACCCTGAGAATTCAAGCAAAACATTACAACTTGGTGTCCTTAAGATCCAAAATGTAATCGGTGTATAGAGACTCACAGGATTCACATAAAAAGAGTCTTTTTAGTTTCACTTTCCTCTAAACAATATGTAGAGGATATGGAGTCTGGTAGAGGTCCGACAGAGCCCAGTTTCACATTCCTTTAAAGGAATTTTTCATCATCATAAGAAAAGAGTTGCATAATTTTAAAAACAACCTCAGCGAGTGGAAATAAAAACAACAACAATGAAGTAAAGGTGGTTTAGTTGCAATACCAGGTGCAGACTATGGACTAGAGTGGCGCTGCTTTTCCTCTTCTTCTTCTTCTTCTTCTTTTTTTATTAGTGCTTTGATTCTATTCCTATTAGCTTCTAAAAAAGTGAAAGAAGTTCTATTTTTTTAAACATCTAATACAAAAAAACACATGTTTGAAAAGTTTTTTTAAAGTAATATATCAGTTTCACATTGTGCCAATCTTTCTTACTTTTCTTTCTATGTTTGTGACTACAAATGAGCGAAGCGAATCCGGCGAATCAAGATTCACTGTGAATTGCGCTGTCAATTGGCTTTGTTTGGTAAAGCGAATTCACGGCGATTCGTTAACAAAATTCGCTAAGCATGGCAGCTAAGATGGCAGAATCACATGTTAGCTTACAGTACAGTCACTCAGCGGGAGCAAGGGATTATCCATAACCACCAGCAAGCCCCTCTGTGATGCCAGCACCTCCCCCTCACCCGTATAAAAGGGGGCTAATCGGCTGTATGTGTAGTGGAGAGCAGGATCACAGCAGGCAGTTAGTGCAGAGTCGGGGGGAAAATACAGAGAGATAGGGACAGAGAGGAGGGGTGATTGTGAGTAGATTCTGGGTAGAATGTGGGTGGTTTTCTGTGGCAGCAGAGAAGCCAGTGTTTATGATCACAAGTTACTCGTTACTGGTTTTGTGCATTATGCCAATTCTCTGGGTGTGCATTATACTAAGTCAGTGGGTGCTGTCATGATATTATGCCAATTCTCTGGGTGTGCATTATACTAAGTCAGTGGGTGCTGTTGTGGCATTATATTAATTCTCTGGATGTACATTATACCATGTTAGTGGGTACTGGCATGACATTAAACCAATTCTCTGGTTGCTGTGAAAACAGTTGCTATTATCAGTCAGTGGGTGCTGGGAATTCAGTGTCCATTCAAACCAGTCTTGACGTTAACCCAATGCTCCTGCTCAGCGGAGTTCGTGCTTTGTTGAATTACTGGATAGTTGGTTGACTATTCAGTAGTCAACCGGCTTGAAAAACATACGTGACAAAAATACTAAAAAAAAAACACATTCAAATCCCCATCAAACTCCTTCAAACCTGTGCACAATAAAGTATTCAACCCCTTCCATTCCCAGTGGACCCCCCAAATTTGGTTAAATCTGTGGCCTGTCCCATCTATTGAGGCACCAGTAGTAGTGTTATCCCCCATATAAATAACTTATTTAGCTTTCTCAACCATTCAAGTGTGAATGTACACAAAATCATGCAAGGTAACCTGCCTTTCAGCGACAAATTGCTGCTGGTAACAGGGGCATAGCTAGGATTCATGGGGCCCCATAGCAAAAAAGTGTACAGGGCCCCATGAATCCTGTATGCTCGTCTACCCCCCCCCCCCCCCCCCCACCACCCCTGCCAAACACAGACAATGATGCACATATATACACACACAGAGGCACCATTAACATATATACAGATACGCCACTGACATACACATATATATACACTGTAATGTGATTACACTAGTGCTGATGTATACACCATCAGTAGACTGTACACAGGGAAATCATCTCAGTGAAATAAGAAATACTCAACCAGAAATAAAAGAAAATGCAGCAGATATTAATGGTGGGTTCTTTTATTAGAGCCCAACATTAATAGAAGCTGCTGCAGAACATCTTTGGGAGCAAACCTATCAATCACTTGAGACACAACTGACATACACACACACACACACACACACACACACACACATACACATATATACACCAGTGCTACAGACATTGATGACATACACACACACACATATAGCCACAGATACATACACATACTTATATATAAATATATACACAGATACATACATACACTCACTGACATATACATATATACACAGATACATACATACACTCACTGACACACACAGCACTTACAGCTCCCAGGCTTCCCCCCTCCTCCTCCTGAGTTCGGGCTGATCTTCACATAGAAGTATTCAGGACCTTTGGGTCATGTGACTATAAGGTCCTTCATCCCTCTCCTTCTGTGCCGTGCAGAACCAGGCTGATCTTCACATAGAAGTATTCAGGACCTTTGGGTCATGTGACCATAAGGTCCTTCATCCCTCTCCTTCTGTGCCGTGCAGGACCTGGGTCCTGCTCCTCTGTTCCTCTCCTTTTGATGTTCACCCCACTCACCCGGCACTACAGTGAGGGGGCTGAACAGTGCAGTGGTGGGTCCCTCTTCCTCTCTGGACCCCTGGGGGAGCGGGGTACAGTGGTCGGATGTCAGTGTCAGTACCTACCATGAAGGCAGGGCAGGCTTCCTCGGGCCCCCTTCCTCGGGCCTTCATGGTAGCTACCCCACTGGCTGGTAGTAGCTTTAGAAGGTTGTTCTATCACAGTTAGAGGAAATCATCCTCCGTGATATATAGCCCGCCGTGACAGAACTATTCTATAGCCTAATACCACTCAAGAAACCACAAGAGCCACTAAAACCTCACAAAATAAATTGTTAATTTTGTTAACTTTAATAAGTTGTTTAATTTGTTAAACCATTGTGCGACACCCAACTATCCTGGTGATATTGTAAAAACTCAAAGAACATTTATTAGCCAGTCAGCACGCATGTCCGTAAGAATGACACATTAATGCAACTATTCCTTGTCACAAGTACCAGTGACTAAAAATCCCAGGGCTATGGTAACAAGAAGGGAAATGTCCTCTTTGAGACACATGGTCATGGGGATTTGTGCCTGGATAATACTGTTTTTGGAGTATGGGTTCCACAGTGCACTTTGTGGAAACATTGAGCTGCTGTGGATAATATATGCCGTATTCCAAATGGTTTAATTGGTTTACACTATGGGCAGTAAATCTGAAGATAAGGTTCTTTAAAAGTATGCAAATTGATAATGTGTATTTCCTAGTGGATTATCGTATAATCGGGGGTGTCAAGGGGGAACATTACTTGATATTTTTTAAAACAAATGTAAATACTTATATTGGGCAAATATTTTTATGGGGACTTTTCTTGGCTGATGTTGACTCTGTGGTTAGCACTGTATCCTTGCAGCACTGGGGTCCTGGCTTCAAATCCCAGCAAGGGCAACATTTGCAAAGAGTTTGTATGTTTTACCCATGTTTGTGTGGGTCAATTTAGATTTTGAGCCCTAACTCCTCCTCCGCCACCATTTTGTCCCTCTTCGGCTCAGGTTCACATGGTAGACTGTAGCACTGCTCCCCACGGTGATTATGTTCCCCAATGCAGTCTCTATGACGTGAAGCATGGGGATGACGTCATTGACAATGTATTTATTATGAACAATGCAAATGACCCAGGGAGTTCACATTTAGGCTATGTTCACATGTCGTAAGAGACCGGGCGTTCCGTGACCCCGGCCAGGTCACGGAACGGACGGTCTCTGCCCAGACCATCGCGGCCGGTACTTAAGTACCGTCCGCACAGATCATCAGCGCGCGCCCGCATCAGAGCTTCCCCCTGCACACTATGGAGCGAGCGTCTGGAGCCGCTCGCTTCATAGTGTGAACTGACAGGGTTTCCTACGGCCGCAATTCATTGAATTGCGTCCGCAGAAAACTGACATGTCAGTTATTTGCGGGGCCGCACGGGATCCCGGGCGGAGAGTATACGATGTGTATATGCTCCAGCCGGGATCCAATTGAAACTAAGGCATTGTTCCACCCCGCAAAAACTACGGCCGTTGTTGCGATCGGCAACAACTGGCGTAGTTTTACGTAGTGGGAACATAGCCTTTTGGCGCGGTAGAACAATGCCTTACTTTCAATGGGATCCCGGCCGGAGCGTATACATATCGTATACGCTCTGGCCGGGATCCCGTACGGGGCCGGAAATAACTGACATGTCAGTTTTCTGCGGCCGCAATTCAATGAATTGGGGCCGTAGGAAACCCTGTCAGTTCACACTATGAAGCGAGCGGCTCCGGCCGCTTGCTTCATAGTGTGCAGGGGGAAGCTCTGATGCGGGTGCGCGCGGATGTGCCCGCATCAGAGCTCTGCGGCCGGACAGATCATCCGGCCGGTACTTAAGTACCGGCCGCGATGATCCAGGCAGAGACCGGCCATTCCGTGACCTGAAATAGGGTTCTGTATGTACTGGGGCTTCTAGTTGTTTTGGGTATACAGGTCCTGCAGTGATTTTATATATATATATATATATATATATATATATATATATATACTGTGTATATATATATATATATATATATATATCTCACTGCAGGACCTGTATTAAAGAGAACTAGAGGTCTCAGCATGTTCATGTGTTATATATGTATATAAAATGAACAGCTGGTGCTTCTAGTTCCAGGGCCATATTTAGCATTGTGCAAGCTGGACCTTAGGGTAAATTCACAAGGGCGGATCCGCAGCGAATTTAACACTGCAAATTCGCAGCTAAAACTGCTGCGGATCCTTCCCCTGTGATTACATACTCGCAGCGGGATTCTCATCCCGCTGGCAGTATGTAAGTGCCAGCCCCATTAACCCCCACCACCCCCGGTGATACATTACCGGCACCACTATCCGGCCGCATCGGAGGTCCCCCGCAGCCAATCAGTGACTGTGGCGGGGCCGTGCAGTGATTGGCTGCGGGGGAACTCCGGGAGCCGGGATGTGGCCGGATAGTGGTGCCAGTAATGTATCACCCGGGGTGGCGGGGGTTAATGGGACTTACATACTGCCAGCGGGATGAGAATCCTGCTGCGAGTATGTAATCATATTGGAAGTCACAGGGAAAGGATCCGCATCGGTTTTAGCTGCGAATTTGCAGCGTTAAATCCACTGCGGATCCGCCTTTGTGAATTTACCCTTACTCAGCAGTGATAGTTACCCCCCATCCTGTCACTAGGTCTGACTCCTCCAGAGTCCTGATTACCACAGAGATCAGGAAATACAGTAGGAGAAAGATATGCAGCAGACGCATGTTTCTTCTGCTGCATATCTTTCCTCGCTTGTCTCTTTATGATTTGCTCCTCAAAGGGGCCCGTTGAGGCTCTGTCGCCCAAGGGCCCACAAAAACCTGGAGCCGGCCCTGGTTAGAATCAAAGTTTTTGGGGTGGATATATTGTAGATATAGATTGTATAGGTTGATAGTGGGGAGGAATGAGTGTGGGGATGGATTTTTATTATGTTCTTTATTATGTGCTGACCCCTGACTTGCAGAGAGGGGGCTGTGCGATAGTAGCTGCAGCTGTTGGTGGGTATGGCCAAGAAGTGGCGTGGGGGTCCTGTTTCTTTCTTACAGGCAGTCGGGTGGTGGCATTACAGGTGCTGTCATATAGAAGTTGTACCTGGGTTTAAACACAAACCCGAACCACTTTATGATCACAGATGCTACAGATAGCATCATGTTTTTTTATGCCACCAACACAGAAAACTGCCACACTACTGATAGCAGTGGGCAATTCTTTGTAGCAGGCTAGACTGTTGTTGAGCCCCACAGGTTCTTTGGGGTAACCCTTGAGTGCCTGTGCTTTCCTGAACACTGAACAACTAGCTGACGCTGTACCCCTCCCCCGGGACCTGGCGCTGGTGTGGTGTCCTACCACGGGTGTTTCTATTGTATACACCCTTCGTAAAAGCCTGTACTTATTGTACTTATGTGGTGATGAAGGTAGTGATAGAGTTTCACCACTAGATGTCACTGTTGTAGAAGTGTGTATTCAGATGCCTCACAGCTGAAGTGTCTAAAGGGTTACTGTTTGTTCATATATGGATCTGTGAACCTATGGGGATCTTGTTTTCTTATGTCCTATCACCTCACTCTTTATTGCTTCTATTCTTCACCCACTCACAGCGCATGTTAGTTACGCTGAGGAAGGAAGTCACATGGGTAGAGGAAGTGTGAAGGTCTTTCGTGTTGGACATTGTAGAGGAAGGATGTAGGCTAGACAGCTCTCTACAGTGGTCCTCTCTGGGCCCTGGCCCTCGGCCAGGTCCTCTAATCGGGTCAGTCTTAATCAGAACCTTGTATGGGTAGGAGACAAGACAAAACTCATAGTTTCTCCTCAGTAACGCTACACAACACTATGCAGTGCTAAACCCCTTTCAGGAGTCAGAGACAACCTCAACCCATGCCGTGGACTAGGTGAGTCACAGAGCAGGACAGTATCCACAGATAGCAGTAAGCTAGGAACTGATCCAGATAGAGCAAAATTGCGATAAGCCTAGGAACTCTATCTCGCAGCGCAGTTGTCAGCAGGGAACCCTCAGCATTCCGCTCATCCCAAGCAACAAGGTCTGGGCCCTGCCTCACCCTCTAGGATGGGTCTCCCAAATCTAGCGAGCATAAGGTGGTGCGAAGACTTAAAGGTCAATACACGGGCACAGGACAGGTATTCTCTACTCTTCTTCTAAGTATTCTTCTACCTCATCCTCCAAAATCCCAACAGAGCACAGTACTACTTGGGTTGGGACTCTCATGTCATCCTCCTCTCTGCTTCCCTGCTCCTTGTATATCTCAGCACGCTACTCAGTCAGCACAGCTGTTCCCCTCACTATCTTCTTATCACAGATCTGGTTGCTGTATTGTCAAGTGTTCTTCCACAAGTATTATCAAGTGTATTTTCATGTGCTTTATCAAACTCATATTGTCAAAGTACAGCTGCATAACTTTACTCTGTAAAGTGAACCCTAACCCTTCACCCCGGCCAGGTCACAGAACGGCCAGTCTCTGCAAAGATCATCCTAGCCGGTACTTATGTAACGGCCGGATGATCTTTCCGGCCGCAGTGTTCTGATGCGGGCGCACTGATCAGTGCTCCTGCATAAGAACTCCTTATAGCACACAATGAAGCAAGCGGCCGGAGCCGCTTGCTTCATTGTGTGAACTGACAGGTCATGTCAGTTCTTTGTGGCCCCGCATGGGATCCCGGCCGGAGCGTATGCTATGTTTATGCGCTCCGGCCGGGAACCCAACAGATTAACATGAGCCTAGTCCACTTGTACAAAGTACGGCCGTTGTTGCCGATGGCAACAACGACCATACTTTTGCGTAGTGGGAACATAGCCCCTTTTCTTGAGCACTAGAGCTCAGCAAAGCCAATCAGCAACTGAAAGCTTAAGGACCTTTGCATGAGAAAGAGCATGAGGTACTGAAGATTCTGTAAGGAATAGAGATGAGTGAACCGGGTTCGGGTTCGAGTCCATCCGAACCTGAACATTCGGCATTTGATTAGCGGGGGCTGCTGAACTTGGATAAAGCTCTAAGGTTGTCTGGAAAACATGGATACAGCCAATGACTATACCCATGTTTTCCACATAGCCTTAGGGCTTTATCCAACTTCACCAGCCACCGCTAATCAAATGCCAAACGTTCGGGGTTCGGATCGACTCGAGCATGCTCCAGGTTCGCTCATCTCTAGTAAGTATGGGACAAAAGGATCACAGGTCCAAGTCTGGGGTGCTGAGCAGGGGCCTTAAAAATAGGATTACACACAGTAGTCTACATGAGAGCGCGGGAACCATGAGCAGGAATTGGCAACTTTGGAGTCTAATCAGTCCAATGTCTACCATCTAAGCATACATTCAATGACAATATTCTAAGCCTACATTCTATGTCAATATTTTAAGCCTACATTTTGGGAGAGATTGCTCGAGATGTGTCCCTGTGTCAAGGTTTACACCTGGAAACAGGCAGAAATCAGGCAGAAATCAACACCTACTGCCGAGCAGGTGTAGATTTTTGCGCAATGCCTGTGCTCGGCACAGAGCTGACCAGCTTTACTAAGAGGCGTGCAGGTATAGAATGTTGCCATATAATGCTCTGGTGTTTTTACTGGAACACTTGTCACGTTGGCCACTGGCACCCACTGGCACTTGTAAGGGTACCACGATGTCTGGGTGTAGGTGCATCGGAAAAATTAGCACTTTAACCAGTCTAACATTTAACCAGAAGGTGACTTTTACTTAAGAATTTCAGTGCAATACAAGTTAAAGTTGTAAGCTGCTTGCTAGGTGCAGTTGGTGCTTGAGAGGTGCTTGTGACTTTTTAGAGAAGAGGATAACTGGAGAAGTGTAGCTTGACTTTGGAGAGGTATTGGGGCTGTCTTGGAGACGTTGCCTAGGTAGACATGTACTCTGCCAGGATAGTGTAGAGCGTGACTTAGTGTAACTGTAGAAGATCCTCATACTTATGGTTAGAAGAGAGAGAAGTAGATAGGAGACCGCCTAACCAGCCCAGAGACTATCAGGTTTAGTAGCACAAGTTCCAGGCTTCAACAACTGGTCAAAATTAACTCCTTAAGATTATCCAAGGAAGTTAAGCAGTCACCAGTAGGATACTTCGATTTAGACCCTTTGTCCTACTGAGGATCAATCCCTTTACTTTTCGTATTGCCCTGACAGTTTAGAAGAATCCCAGGCATAGGCAAGATTGACCCAGGTGACAGTTACCCCGCCCTTGGGCTTAGCAGTACATCTCTGCTTTTATCTTATTCTCTGGAAATCTGTAGCTGTGTCTCTGTTTCACACCAACTCAACTACTGACTAGAAGACCAAAGACCCAGACCCAGGTCCCTGGCCTAAGCCAAGCCTGGCTGAAGACTGCAGCAGCAACAGGGCCGGCCTTAGGGTAGATGGCGCCCTGTGCAGAATATTCTTTTGGCGCCCCCCCCCCCCCCCCCCCCCCTTCCCAAGCCTATCTCTTGGAGACACACACTGTATATACTGCTTACACAGACAGATACAGTCACATATACACATACAGACACACGGGAGAGATTCATCAAACATGGTGTAAAGTGAAACTGGCTCAGTTGCCCCCAACAACCAATCAGATTTCACCTTTCATTCCTCACAGACTCTTTGGTTGCTAGGGGCAACTGAGCCAGTTTCACTTTACACCATGTTTGATGAACCTCTCCCACAGTGTATATACTGCTTACACAGACGCACAGTATATATATCCTGCAAACACAGACACACATACAGTCACATATACACATACACACCACACATACCCACCACTGGGAGTTGTTGTTGTCCTACCACACAGAGCCACACAGAAGCATGCTGGGAGTTGTTGTTCTACCACACAGAGTCACACAGGAGCATGCTGGGAGTTGTTGTCCTACCACACAGGGGCATGCTGGGAGATGTCCTACCACACAGAGCCACACAGGAGTATGCTGGGAGTTGTTGTCCCACCACACAGAGCCACATAGGAGCATGCTGGGAGTTGTTGTCCTACCACACAGGGGCATGCTGGGAGATGTCCTACCACACAGAGCCACACAGGAGCATGCTGGGAGTTGTTGTCCTACCACACAGGGGCATGCTGGGAGATGTCCTACCACACAGAGCCACACAGGAGTATGCTGGGAGTTGTTGTCCCACCACACAGAGCCACATAGGAGTATGCTGGGAGTTGTTGTCCCACCACACAGAGCCACACAGGAGCATGCTGGGAGTTGTTGTCCTACCACACAGAGCCACATAGGAGTATGCTGGGAGTTGTTGTTCCACCACACAGAGCCACACAGGGGCATGTTGGGAGATGTCCTACCACTCAGAGCCACATAGGAGTATGCTGGGAGTTGTTGTCCCACCACACAGAGCCACACAGGAGTATGCTGGGAGTTGTTGTCCTACTACACAGAGCCACATAGGAGTATGCTGGGAGTTGTTGTCCTACCACACAGAGCCACATAGGAGTATGCTGGGAGTTGTTGTCCTACCACACAGAGCCACATAGGAGTATGCTGGGAGTTGTTGTCCTACTACACAGAGCCACATAGGAGTATGCTGGGAGTTGTTGTCCCACCACACAGAGCCACATAGGAGTATGCTGGGAGTTGTTGTCCCACCACACAGAGCCACACAGGATCATGCTGGGAGTTGTTGTCCTACCACACAGAGCCACATAGGAGTATGCTGGGAGTTGTTGTCCCACCACACAGAGCCACATAGGAGTATGCTGGGAGTTGTTGTCCTACCACACAGAGCCACACAGGAGTATGCTGGGAGTTGTTGTCCTACTACACAGAGCCACATAGGAGTATGCTGGGAGTTGTTGTCCTACCACACAGAGCCACATAGGAGTATGCTGGGAGTTGTTGTCCTACTACACAGAGCCACATAGGAGTATGCTGGGAGTTGTTGTCCTACCACACAGAGCCACATAGGAGTATGCTGGGAGTTGTTGTCCTACCACACAGAGCCACATAGGAACATGCTGGGAGTTGTTGTCCTACCACACAGCCACATAGGAGTATGCTGGGAGTTGTTGTCCTACCACACAGAGCCACATAGGAACATGCTGGGAGTTGTTGTCCTACCACACAGCCACATAGGAGTATGCTGGGAGTTGTTGTCCTACCACACAGAGCCACATAGGAGTATGCTGGGAGATGTTGTCCTACCACATAGGAGTATGCTGGGAGTTGTTGTCCTACCACACAGCCACATAGGAGTATGCTGGGAGTTGTTGTCCTACCACACAGAGCCACATAGGAGTATGCTGGGAGATGTTGTCCTACCACATAGGAGTATGCTGGGAGTTGTTGTCCTACCACACAGCCACATAGAAGTATGCTGGGAGTTGTTGTCCTACCACACAGAGCCACATAGGAGTATGCTGGGAGATGTTGTCCTACCACATAGGAGTATGCTGGGAGTTGTTGTCCTACCACACAGAGCACTAACACACACAGAGCACACACAAACTCCACTAACACACACAGACAGAGATAGATAGATAGACTCACAGTCACACTGCAGTAGTGGAGGATGTCTCTGCCCATGAGGAGAAGCAGGTAGAGCCGAGGATCACACTGCTGATGTCTCCGTCGGGGGAGGGGGCGGGGTTATGGGCCTCTGTGAGCTGGGGGACGCTGTGGGGGGCGGGGGATGGGGGCCAGGCTGCAGTCACATGTCCGGGGAGAAGAGCTTCCTCGGCTGCTGTGCTGAGGCAGGGGACGGATATATGGCCTCAGGGATGCAGGTGGCGCCCCCTTCCTGCCGGGAGTGCACAGCGCCCTGTGCGGCCGCACTGCTCGCACACCCCTAAGGCCGGCCCTGAGCAGCAACTCACTCCTCACTGCAGAAAAGATCCTCCCACCAGGAACTAACTGACCTTCATAGGGGTCACCAGGTCTAACTTCCTATTGGTGTGGAAGTGTTAGAGAAAGTACAGGGAAGAAGTGCGATAGGTGGGTTGTGTGTGAGGTACCTGCACTAGTGATTGGTCAAACAATTAAGTAACAATTAATTTTTAGACCTTTAGCTGTGCTTAACAGTTAGGGGAGAATGAGACAGCAAGTGGTGATGGCGCGAGGCACCCATCATCCCAGAGTGGGACACAGGTAGTATACTGTACAAGACGTAGCAGCACACCTGTACCTGAACACTACATAAATAAGAAGTATGGAGTCTCGTAGAAGTCAGAAAAAGCTGAGAGAAAAAACAGTTTCATGTTCCTTTAAAGGCTTTTTTATCATAACGAGATATCAGTTGCATAATTCTAATGCTGCGTTTACACGGAACGATTATCATTAGAATTTTCGCAGTAAAGATCACATTTGAGCGATAATCGGCTTGTGTAAACACAGCAAACGATCAAGCGACAAGCGAAAAATCGTTCATTTTGATGTTTCAACATGTTCTCAAATCATCGTTCGCTAAAAATTCGCAGATCGCTTCGTGTAAACAGTCTTTCAAAGATTCACCCTATGTGAAAGATGGGCTTAAGCGATCTTAAAAACGATCGCAATAACAAATATTCTTACGAATTTTCTAACTATTTTTCTAACGATTTATTCGTCTAAACGCTGATCGTTATAAATACCAAATCGTTGCTTCAAAATCGTTAAACAATCGATTGGGAGAGTTATCGCTCTGTGTAAGCGCAGCATAAGAAACAGCAACACTTATGGTACTTTTACACGGAGCGATAATTCGCCCGATCACACGATTAACGGTTTAGAATGAACAATGTTTTTTTCATAACGATCAGCGTTTACACGGAACGATACATCGTACGGAAAAATCGTTTTGCGATCGTTTTGCGAGCGCTTAAGCCTATCTCATACATAGGTGAAATTGTTGAAAGAATGTTTACATGGAACAATCTGCGAATTTTTTCCGAACAATCAACGACGATTTGAGAAGTTGTTGAAAGATCAAAATGAACAATTTCTCGCTCGTCGCTTGATCGTTCGCTGAGTTTACACGTACGATTATCGTTCGAATTCGACTGTTATCGTGCAAATTCGAACGATAAATCGTTCCGTGTAAAACCACCATTACACAGCCTTAGCGAAAAGAAAAAAAACAACAATTAAGTTAATATGAATCAGCTGCAATACCAGATGCAGCCTATGGACTAGAGTGGCAGTGTTATTGGCAGAAAGATTCAAATATAGATGTATAAAAAAAAAAAAAAATGTTGCTGTTTAATTTGTACTTTCATCTCTATCTTAGACTGGATTTGCAGTGCGTTTTGCTGTCCATTTAAGTGGTGAGTGAGCCATATGCCCTGGAAAACCAAGTGGGTTGCACAAAAATCTGTGGTGTACGCCAGGTGCACATTTAATAAATGCGCCCCATAATGTTTAAAGTTGTTGGCATGTGCAAAACACAGAAAATACCAAGGGGGGTGAATACTTTCACAAGACACTGTACAGTGATCATAGAGGCAACAGCTCTGTGTATAGTATTATGCCTGTTGTTTATACTGTATGCTGCACACACAATGCACACTGCATACACACAAGATACATGGCATACATGCTTGCTGTTACTACATCTTTCACAGTTTTTAGTTATGCAGTTGGTAATGGGGGTCCAGGTCCAGTTTGGGTGGGTTTGGTCGAAATCTTCTATCCTGCAATATGTGTTTTTCGGCGAAATATTCTAGGTGTCACACACCTACCTTCCCACCTAAAAAATTTACCTCAAAGAGACTCAGTAGGGTTAGGCTGTCCTATCTTAGGGTAGCATAAACTAGTGACAGAGAAGCTGAACAGAATGATGTATCACTTACATTGTTCTTTGCAGCTGATGCAAAGATCTCCTCCTGAATAACATGGACAATAAGCAGTCCTCTACATTATGTGCATGAGCCCAGTAGTCCTGGATATTCACGAGAAGCAGAAAACTCCGTCCATCAGCTGCTGATTGGCAGTTATCTATCTAGGCTGTGTATAGGCAGTCAACTGTCAATCAGCAGCTGGAGGGTGGGGGAGGGGTGTGGCAAGAATATTATTCTCCTGCATATTAGGAGAACGGCAGAACAGAATCATTTTAGTAATACACCGATCTGTTTAGAATTTCTGTCACTAATTTATGCTGCCCTCATTTAAGGCAGAATAAAACCTAGTGACAGATTCCCTTTAAATTCAAGATGCAGCATTCATAATAGCTTCCATGTTAGTGCCTTGACATAACAGATTTCCTCCACAGACGTCCATTGTTTCAATAATAATAATGCTTTATTATTTGTATAGCACACACAGATTCCGCAGTACTTTACATAGTTTTGCCAATTATTGCTCCCTGTCCCCAATAGGGCTCACAATCTAAATTCACCTATCTGTATGTTTTTGGGTGTATGAGGAAACCGGAGTACCCGGAGGAAACCAACGCAATCACGGAGAGAACATACAAACTCTTTACAGAGGCCCCAGACGTCTTCTGTTATGCTCATCCAATGGCAGATGAGCAGCTGATGACGCGCTGGAGGGTGGCCGGCATGAGGGAGGGCTGGAGCAGTCAGGCCGGCCTCCTGAAGATGACGTGATCATCCCAAGATGGCGGCTGGGGTCAACAGTAATTCCGTAAGTATACAAAATCACACTTCCGGGTCTAGCGTGGGGGGGGGGGGGACATGGGGAAGGGGGCCTTCACTTAAATAACACACATTACAATGTTGTATAACTGTTATGTGTGTTGTTTAGTGAAAAAATGCTTTACACCACACTACCCTTTTAATACAATTTTTTTAAACATCACAAGAAAAACATACATAAAAAAATAACAAAACATTCAATGTCATACGAATTTTATTCTTACATTTTCCCTGATTTCTGAGCAGTTTATATGCTCTGGAATAAGCACGTAGGCTATGTTGACATGAGGTTTATTGAGTGTAATGACGGCCACTGGAATGTTATTCTAGTTCAGGTGGACTGATGGCCTTTGGGGTGTATTTATTAAAAAGTCCATTGAATTTGATAGTAAAAATGGTAGAAAAAGACAGTGAAAAAAGAAAAAATTTGTGTGAACAACTTAAAAATAATGTATATTGTTTACTAAAAAGCCCGCAAATAATTGTCATGATCATTATTTTAACGTCCGCGCAGACAATGTCCATTATTTAATACATCGTGTGCATTGGGCGGCCCTCATTCCATTGACTCATTTCCATGCATTTCATTGAGGTCAATTAAAATGCGTTAATAATGGACATTGTTTTAAAAATAAAAAGTGAGGGTTTTTTATGGATTAAATATTAAGGATTTGACTGTTTTTTTTTTTTTTTTTTTTTTTGCAAAAATACTCATATTGCTGGGGCCAGGTAAAAATTCTACCTCCAGTTTCCCATAGGACCCCCACAGCTCCTGTTTGGCCTCTTCCAGTCTCCCAATGCTCGCTGCTTCTGAGAATAGCGCTCTGACTTTTGACTTGTCTCTATGACAAAAAAAAGGGAAAAAAATGGCAGCACCCCTATGCCTCTATTCACACTGTAGGTTGCATGCCGCATGTGGCTAAAGTGCAGACAAAAAATGAGACGTGCGACAGATATTAAAAAATGAGGATCTTAGCAAACTATTTGATGAAACAGAGTGTACCATGTCACCATGTTAAGGTGTCCTCAGAGACATGGTCCCTACTCTAGCATTTACTCCATAAGAACCTATGTTGTTTGAGGTTGAAAAGTGATGAGATATTCTGGATATGCGTGGTCATCATGGAAAACAACAAAATACGTTCTCTCGGTAGGATTGTCCACCACGGAGTCATACCGATCTCCACTCGGGTCATCATTGATATACGGTGGTTCTTTGTAGCTGGAGTCTCCCTTGCAATACCTCCCGGTTATCACTGCAGCTTGGTAGACATATTTGCTTCTGTTGCTGTCAGGATTAGAATATCTGTCTCTAGCAGCGTAATTTGACTTAACCGAGAAGTAGGTTCCTTTGCCGCATGCTGTTCCTGTTGGGTTTAATGCAGTAATAATGATAACATTCTACTTAAATTAGTTACAAACCTTTATTATACAATTGAACTTTATTTACCAGGCTTGTAAAACTTGACAGTAGGTAGGGGCCCAAAGTAAAATGGCTCAATATTGTTGGGGCGCAGACATGCTTTTATCACCGTACTTTCTAGAAACATCAAAATGATACCCTCAGATGAATACAAACCCCAGAATCATAATCCCAGCACAATGGACCTCAGAATCAGACCTCCCGCACAATGGACCTCAGAATCAGACCTCCCGCACAATGGACCTCAGAATCAGACCTCCCGCACAATGGACCTCAGAATCAGACCTCCCACACAATGGACCTCAGAATCAGACTTCCCACACAATGGACCTCAGAATCAGACCTCCTGCACAATGGACCTCAGAATCAGACCTCCTGCACAGTGGACCTCAGAATCAGACCTCCTGCACAATGGACCTCAGAATCAGACCTCCTGACCAATGTACATCAGACTCAGACCCCATACACATGCAGAATAGACCCTTGTATCATATTGATCTCAGTATCAGACCCCAGGAGTTGGACAAAGCCCACCTTAAGGCTATGTTCACACTACGTAAATCTACGGTCGTAGTTCTCACCGCAGAACTACAGCCGTAGATCTGCGGGGTGGAACATAGCATTATTTGCTATGGGATCCCGGCCGGAGAGTACACACATTGTATACGCTCCGGCCGGTTCCCATACGGCGCCACAAACAACTGACAGGTCCATTATTTGCGGACGGAATTCAATGAATTCCGCCCGCAGAAGGACCTGTCAGTTCACACAGTGAAGCGAGCGGCTCCGGCCGCTTGCTTCACTGTGGGCTATGGGAAGCTCTGATGCGGGCGCGCTGATGCGCCCGCATCAGAGCTCCACGGAGGAAAGATCATCCAGCCGGTACTTAAGTACCGGCCGTGATGATCCGGGCTGAGACCGGCCGTTCAGTGACCCGGCCAGAGTCACGGAACGGCCGGTCTCATACGTAGTGTGAACATAGCCTAAAGGTGCGCGCTTAAAGGACAACTCCCACAAAAAATTTTTTTTGCTCATTTAACACACATTACAAAGTTATATAACTTTGTAATGTGGTTAAATACCCGGCCTGGCCCCCTTCCCCCACTTTCGGACCCCCGACCCCCCACCCCGGAAGTTAAGGAATGTATACATTACCTATTACGATCGTCACGGTCCTCTTCTCCGGGGCGGCATCTGGTGACGACGACGTCAGAGCCGAGGGGCGGTCCGGGTCTTCTTCCTCCTCGGCGTCTTCATGCAAAGTGAATGGGGATGAAAAGGCTGCTGGTGCACATGCGCACCAGCAGCCTTTTCATTGGCTGGAGCGCATCACATGGCTTCCAGCTTGCTCCGCCCTGATTGGCTGAGCTTGCTGGAAGCCATGTGATGCGCTCCAGCCAATGAAAAGGCTGCCGGTGCGCAAGCGCACTGGCAGCCTTTTCCATCCCCCTGGACCCGGAAGTTGGAGACATCGCTGGATGGCGGAAGGCGGCGACGGAGAGGCGGACGGCGGGCGAATCGAGTGGCGATCGTCACCGGAGAGATGGTGAGTATGGTGTCTGTGTGTGTCTGTGTTTTTTTTTTTTTTGGGGTCCCGCGGGAGTTGTCCTTTAAGGAATTTCAGTACATACACAAGCCTCCTTCACTACTGCTCCAGAAAAATGATCCAATGGCAAAGCTATAGCAGTCGCAGTGGTCGCTGTGACCAGGTCCGCCACCAAGGGGGGACCGCAGGGGCCCCCGCTTGTCACCTTACTGCCCCTTGCCCCCTAACTCAAGAAGGGGCCCCACCTAGCGCCACGTGGGTAGCAGTAATGCCTTGAGGGAACCGTCAGATAGCTCAAGGGAGTGCAGCGGCGCTCCGCTCCGCTATGCCGTCCCATGCGCACTGCGCCGCTGGCTCCCTTGAGCTATCTAAGGGTTCCCCTCTGGCGCCATACCGCTACCCTTCCCTTTCACTGTCGCCCTCCACTTGCCTGCATCACTGCCTGAGGAACTCCCTCCCCGACCTCACCGATCAGTGTTGCAGAGGCCGTCATCACGCATGCTGAAGGAGCTGTCCCCGTGCTCTAGCCAGACCAGCTGCCCTCCTCGCATTAGGTGAGAATAAAGTTTTTTGTTTTTTTTTATTTGTTTATTTATAATTATTATTTTATGGAGGGCACAGGGGGCATTATTACTAAGGGGACAGGGCACAGGGGCATTATTACTATATGCAGGGCACAGGGGGCATTATTACTATATGCAGGGCACAGGGGGCATTATTACTATATGCAGGGCACAGGAGGCATTATTACTAAATGCAGGGCACAGGGGACATTATTACTATGTAGGGCACAGGAGGCATTATTTCTATGTAGGGCACAGGAGGCTTTATTACTATATGCAGGGCACAGGGTGCATTATTACTATATGCAGGGCACAGGAGGGGCTTTTACTATGTAGGGCACAGGGGGCATTATTACTATATGCAGGGCACAGGAGGCATTATTACTATATGCAGGGCACAGGGGACATTATTACTATATGCAGGGGACGTTATTAGTATATGCAGGGCACAGGAGGCATTATTACTATATGCAAGGCACAGGGGACATTATTACTATATGCAAGGGACATTATTAGTATATGCAGGGCACAGGGGACATTATTATTATATGCAGGGCACAGGAGACACTATTACTATGTAGAGCACAGGGGGCATTATTGCTATATGCAGGGGACATTATTAGTATATGCAGGGCACAGGGGACATTATTACTATATGCAGGGCACAGGAGGCATTATTACTATATGCAGGGAACATTATTAGTATATGCAGGGCACAGGGGACATTATTACTATATGCAGGGCACAGGAGGCATTATTACTATATGCAGGGAACATTATTAGTATATGCAGGGCACAGGGGACATTATTACTATATGCAGGGCACAGGGGACATTATTACTATATGCAGGGGACATTATTAGTATATTCAGGGCACAGGGGACATTATTATTATATGCAGGGAACAGGAGGCACGATTACTATGTAGAGCACAGGGGGCATTATTACCTACTCACTTTACTGCGCATGACACCTTAAGTGAAATTTTTACTGTATAGGATCTTAGGGGTTGGAAAAAAGAAAGGAAGTTGCTGAAAAATTGCGGCGCATTTATGAACATTTTTATAAGTTTACACCACTGAATCCTGGTGTAGCTACTGGCCCCAGTTCACGATGAAGAATGCTGCAAGTTTTTTTGCATATATATATATATATATATATATATACCAATAGCATCACTTTGTCGAGGAAGGGGGGGCAAGTTGACCTTTTGTACCGGGGCCCAAGAGACATTAGCTACATCCCTGACCATGCCTGTGATGTTAGAGAAGGTCCTGCTGGTCAGCTGAATGATAGCTGAAGGGCCTTCCCTGACATCCTTCAGGGTGGCTCAGACCAGACCACAATAATCTTCTGGATTGTAACAATAGGGGTTTCAGAGGAAGTAGTCACACCCAGATGTGGGTTTCTGTGGAGACCCAAAAGTCCCTCATCCACACAGACACTAGTGTTATGAATGGCACTCAGCAGGCAGGGGCCCCATTACAGACTGGGACCAAGAAGCTACAAGTTACATGTTTACTCATTAAAGGCAAGAATTTTTTTTTGGTGAACTATCCCTTTAATATCTTTTTTTAGCAAAGAATATATGCATAGACCAGCTGTCTGATCACTTACCATTTCTACCATGATAAATTCAGTTAAATCCTCCTTTATTAATGTTGTTTAGGACATCGGATGTGGTGCCATGATAAAGGCAGCGGACATTTTTCTTCCCAGGGTACCTTTTTCCACCGCTTGCTTGTTAATTGTGAAAATCTGCCATAATTTTACATTCTGGATCCTTTTGATCTAGAAAAGAAACATGTATTTACATTTTACCTTTACTAATTAAAGGAGGAGTCCAGCCCAAAGTATTTTTTTAATGATGGGAGGAGTAGTAGTGTGTATCTGTCCCACTGCACCGAGCAGGGAGAGAGGGGGAGGTAGAGGCACCAGCACCTCTCTCCCTCCCTGCTCGGTGCCCTCCATTTGGGGAGCAAGTGTCCTTGCTCCCCAAATTATTCCATAAATGTACTGCATCAATAAAGCATTACACCACATTACATTACATAAACTTGAATACAGTGCCATTGACTTCTACATATAGAGCGCCCCCTGCTGGACACTCCATAGGAATTACACCTGATTCGTGACATCACGGTTTTTGAGAGCATTTGAAGCCTCACTGATCTACTAAACTAAGGAAAATAGCACTATAAATGCATTTCCCATAATTAATTTACATTAGGAATTTGTCTAACTTTCCATAAGTAATAACATATTAAAAAATATGTTTTGGCTTAAGTTTTCCTTTAATATCAGAGTTTGGTTAATCAATGTTTCCCACTTTTTTTTGTTCTAGGTTACACAAGTTATCAGTCTATTTTACAATATTTGAAGGGGAACTTAAAGTGTCACTGTTATAACATTTAAAATCTAAATCAACAGTAGATGTGATATAAATCAAGTGTGCAATATACATTCATATTTTTTTTTTTAGTTATCATGGAAAACACGGCACTTCCTGTGTCCTGAGCTTTTCTTTTTTTTGTCTAAACACAGGAAGTTCCATGTGGACTGATGGACACATTGAGCTGTGACACTCTGTACTGGCCGGAATTCCTGGGTTTAGTCTGTTTTTACAACCAGCACAGTCAGAAAATCTGCCTTCAGGAGACTGGACCCGGATTTCTGGTAAGTACAGCTTTGTTTTACAGCATGATAACAAAAAAAAAAATTAATGAACGTATATTGCAAACTTGCTTTATATCACATCTACTGTTAATTTAGATTTTGAAAGTTATAATGACAGGGACATTTAAAATGAACTCTGCAGAATGGTAAAGAAGTTGTCACCATGAAAACCATATGGTGGCCAATAGAGTGGCTGCATCTCAGAACCAAAGAGCCATGTGTAGTCTCCGTGCTGCCGTTCAGGCTCTGTATATGAGGCCACATAGTGTACATGATGCCATGTAATAATTTTAGTTAGTGTAGTTAGTAATCAACACTAACCTCAGTGACGACAAATACACTGGGCAATGCAGTTTGCAGAAATGTATCTTCAACAGTTTTGTATTCTGCTGAATCTCTGCTTAGTATCACTTCCTGAAAATCACTTCTTACAGTATCGGTCCATGTCAATGGAAAATCAATCCTCACTGTAAAGTAAGTAAATAATGTAAGAAATTATCCAGGCTTAGAATGTGCATGTTCCTCACTTGTTCAGCCAATAAGCAGCCACAGCAAAAAATGCTGTACCATGGGACTGGCTCCAGGAGAACAGTGGAGATGGAGGGAGTAAGGAAGGTAAGTATATGCTTTTTATGTATTTCTCGAGAATGAGCACATAAAAAACCCTCCCTTTCAAGACAATTTTCCATCCATGCAGACACTATGGGGGACATTTACGAAACCTCCGGAGCTTGGGAGGTCGTGACAAGGCGGGGATGAGGCGTGGCCTCCTCCCGAGCCTCATTTATCATGATTTACGCCTGCTCGTATTAAAATATTAATGTATAACTATATTTAATCTATTTTAAACATCATGATAAATACCTTGACCATGGATTGCAAACAATATAATTTCTTCCCGCTGAAGTGTCTGGAAAAAAAAAATATGTCTTTAACATCTATAAGTAAGGCAGGTATATTAGATAGATAGATAGATAGATAGATAGATGATAGATAGAAAGGAG
Organism: Dendropsophus ebraccatus; assembly: GCF_027789765.1. Taxonomy (NCBI): domain Eukaryota; kingdom Metazoa; phylum Chordata; class Amphibia; order Anura; family Hylidae; genus Dendropsophus; species Dendropsophus ebraccatus. The sequence continues at coordinate 21,185,821 of NC_091462.1, read as the reverse complement.
ACAGATAATAGATAAATAGGAGATAGATAGAAAATCAGGTGTATTTATAAAAAAAAAAGTATTTACATGCAACGTTTCTGTCTCATCTATAAGTAAGACAGAGCCGAGGAGTCAGACAGGGCTGCAGCCTCAGTCCTACTCTTTTTAACATTTACATCAATGAGCTGGCAGCAGCCCTGGAGTCCTCCTCGGCACCAGGCCTCACCCTCCACGACACCCAGGTGAGATTTCTCTTGTATGCAGACGACCTTCTCCTCCTCTCACCAACCGAGAAAGGTCTCCAAGACCAGCTGCTCATCCTGGAGAAATTTAGCACTACGTGGGCTCTGCCCATCAACCCAAAGAAAAACAACGTCATGGTGTTCCAGAAAAGAAAACGGAAACCAGCCGGGCATTCTACCTTCCTGCTGCACAACCGCCCACTCGCAAAAACAGACCGGTACACTTACCTGGGCCTGGAAATCAGCCAATCAGGGAGCTTCAAACAAGCCACAGAAATCCTGAAGGACAAAGCCTGCCGAACCTTCTATGCCATAAGAAGGAGCTTCTACCATCTTAGACCACCAGTGACCGTGTGGCTGAAAATATTCGACACCATCATTGCCCCAATTCTTCTGTATGGTAGTGAAGTCTGGGGCCCCGAGATATACCCAGACTGGTCAAAATGGGACTCCGGACCCACAGAAGTCTTCCACCTAGAATTCTGTAAATACCTTCTCCAGGTCCATTGGAGCACATCAAACAGCGCCTGTCGAGCAGAGCTGGGCAGGTTCCCACTACACTTTGCTGTCCACAAGAAGGCGCTATCATTCAGGGCCCACCTACACAGCAGCCGTCCCAGCTCCTACCACCACAAGGCCTTGCTGCATCAAGAAACCCCAGGAAAACCAAGCTCCCGGGAACAAGTCTCCCAAACCCAACCTGACCAAGCTGCCAACCAGCACATCATCACGAAAAGCCAAATCTGTAAGATGATAGACAAGGAGAAGGAGGATTACATCAGCGTCTGGAGGAACGACATCAGAGAATCCCAGAAACTGACCATATACCAGAGGCTACAGAGGGATTACAGACTGGCCCCATATCTGGAGAAACTACCCAACCACAGAGAGCGGAAAACCCTGAGCCGCTACAGACTGAGCGCCCACAACCTGGCCATTGAAACAGGGCGGCACCGACAGACGTACAAGCCCAGGGAGAGCAGACTGTGCCAGCAGTGCGACCAGAAGGCCGTGGAGGATGAGGCCCACTTCCTGCTACACTGCCCCAAATACTCAGCAGTGAGGGACACTCACTATAGGAGACTCTCCAATCTCCTTCCAGGCTTCTCCACCATGGAGGAGGAAGAGAAACTACCCATCCTGCTGGGGGAAGAAGAGACCACAGCAACTATAGCGGCACAATACGTCACTGCCTGCCATAGACTGAGAGGAGCGTGATACATCATGGACTCCAACTACCTGACCCCGGGTATCCCCCCACCCACATACGATACCACAGACTTCCGTCCCTACCCCCCATCCCTACCCATCTTCCCCACCCATCCCCCAAAAATCTCCTGTTTGCTTTGGCAATGCTAATATGTTATTTAGTAGATAGATTTGATAGATAGATAGATAGATAGATAGATAGATAGATAGATTGATAGATAGATAGGCGATAGATAGATAGATAGATAGATAGATAGGAGACAGATAGATAGATAGATAGATAGATAGATAGATAGATAGATAGATAAATCAAGAATTCCGCAGCACTTCCTTCAGTGAAAAATCAGGTGTATTTATTAAAAAAAAAATAGTATTTACATGCAACGTTTCTGTCTCATCACGAGACCTTTCTCAAGCAGGAGACGTGAATCCAGTCTTCAGCTGCTGGCACCCTGATACGCCGTTTTTATAGAGTGCACTCCATTGTGAACTTAGATAGATAGATAGGAGATGGATGATAGATAGATAGATAGATAGATAGATAGATAGATAGATAGGAGATAGATAGATAGGAGATAGATAGATAGATAGATAGATAGATAGATAGATAGATAGATAGATAGATAGATAGGAGATGGATGATAGATAGATAGATAGATAGATAGATAGATAGATCTCTGTTGGGATCCCGAGCCTAGGGACTTACTCAGTACAGCACCCGCCATCTGAATTTAAAAGTGCGGCTTTCTCCTACTTCTAGATAGATAGATAGATAGATAGACAGATAGGAGATAGATAAATAGATAGATAGATAGATAGATAGATAGGAGATAGATAGATAGATAGATAGATAGATAGATAGATAGATGGATAGGAGATAGATAGATAGATAGATAGATAGATAGATAGGAGATAGATAGATAGGAGATAGATAGATAGGAGATAGATAGATAATAGATAGATAGATAGATAGATAGATAGATAGATAGATAGATAGATAGATAGATAGATAGATCTCTGTTGGGATCCCGAGCCTAGGGACTTACTCAGTACAGCACCCGCCATCTGAATTTGAAAGTGCGGCTTTCTCCTACTTCTAGATAGATAGATAGATAGATAGATAGGAGATAGATAGATAGATGGATAGGAGATAGATAGATAGATAGATAGGAGATAGATAGATAGATAGATAGATAGATAGATAGATAGATAGATAGATAGGAGATAGATAGATAGGAGATAGATAGATAGATAGATAGATAGATAGATAGATAGATAGATGGATGGATAGAGTGACCTAGCTGGAGGGGCTGGAGAAGTAGTGCCTTTTAATGAATCTGGCTACATTACTCCAGATGAAACCTCCGCTATACTGTATATTCTTCCATAGCATTAGTCAATAACCATTACCTGTATCTCTAGGCCTTTGGCTTGAAAAACCTCAAGATATTTAGCGTAAATGTTTTCCTCAATAACAATGATAGAGATGGTTTGAAGGGTCGGAATCTGAGTCTTTGATAAGTAGTTTATAATGCTGCTCAAAATCGCCTTAATGGACTCTTCACAATTGACACGAGCAATGCCTGAAACAAATGTTACCACATCATTTAATATTATTTCAGATTACTTGGCAAAATCCAAGTATAACCCCTATATGTTACTATTTTGACGGAAAATCATTCCCAATTCCGCTGGCTGTTATGAATAGAGCAGTGGGTACGGCACATGTCCCACAGCTCTATTCTTTGCTATGGAGTGACAGAAAGAGGCGAGTACTCGGCTCTTTCCAGCACCTCCATAGGAATGAATAGAGGTGCAGGACACGTGCCGTACCCACTGCTCTATTCATAGCAAAGTCGGCAAGGCCTGATACGGAGATCGGTAAGGGTACAGAGGTCAGATCCCCTGCCATCTCCTACTTTTTCCCATATCCTTCTCCTACCCTATTTGTGAATATCCCTTTAAGTATTAATCTAGCTACATAAGTTGTCTAGAGTAATTCTTCACAAGTATAGGCATACCCTTCCCATTATCTACAAAGAAACAGATAGACAATCATATGGATACAGTTGATATCCACAACAACTGTGCCTCCTAGTGTTATGATTTCAAATGATTTTAAGATGTTTTGTATTACTTATTGCTTATGAGATGTACCCAAAAAATAATTTGCATTGATTATTACTTTTGGAGTGTAGGTTATTTTTGATATGTATATTTGATATAGCATTTTATCTTTTTGTGTTATGTGTAGTTTTCCTATATGTCAATAACTGGGGCGACCTTGTCACAATAGGCAGTTCATGGTCCATATGTTTAAGCAATATATGCCACTGTTCGGCTATATTCGCACTTAGTACCGTATTTTCCGGCATATAAGACGACTTTTTAACACTGAAAAATCTGGGTTAAAGTCAGGGGGTCGTTTTATATGCCTGGTATGGTTGCCTCATACGGTGGGGGGGGGTCTCAAAAATGGCCCTATTCCCACCGTATGGGGCGACCACTCAGTCTTTGGTTTGAAAACACAGAAACCGTGCCAATCTTTCTATTATAAATTTGCCCTTTCACTTCCACTCCTGATGTTGACTTAAAAAAAAAATTCTGAGCAAGACTGTCAGAAATACTGTGGGTGAACGTGGCCTATGGCTATACAAACACATACTATACAGTACGTTGGATCCCTCTGAGACATATACTCGCCCGATGTATGTCTGATGGAAGGCTCTGGAATGTTTACAGCGTTTTAAAGGGGTATTCTAGCAAATATAAATTATAAATTTTTTATATTTCATAAAATTATATAACTTTGTCAATATTTTATTATAAGAAAAAGTAAAAAAAAAGTTACATTTTTACATTGACAGTCGGCAGTAAAGGGCACCACAGCCCCCTGCTGCCATCAGTGGCTGTGGGGGGAAATGCCGAGCTGCACTAACCCTGCTACCAGGCACAGTGATATATCTCTAAAGGTGGCCATACACCTTCAGAAACTGATGGTCGAACAATTGTTCAGCAATCATTTCTCTATCCAGTCCAGCCCCTGTTCTCTCCACACTAAGGAACATTCAGTATACGCTCCGGCCGGGATCCCATGCGGACCCCCAAATAGCTGACATGTGAATTGCGTCCGCAGAAAGACCTGTCAGTTCACACAATGAAGTGAGCGGCTCCGGCTCAGGTGCTACGTGAAGTTCTGATGCGGGTGCGCACTGATGCGCCTGCATCAGAACACTGTGGCCGGAAAGATAATCCGGCCGGTACTTAAATACCAGCCGGGATGATCTGGGCAGAGACCGGCCGTTCCGTGACCCGACCGGGTCACAGAACGGCTGGTCTCTTTACGTAGTGTAAACCTAGCCTAATACTGATTGCCCAGTTGGGACAGTCTCAGTAAATTATGAACTTTTCATCTCCTGGACTTCTAGTGCCCCCCCAGGCTGCTGCCCAAAATCACCCATTATATTGCCCCCTATGGTGTACTGCATCCTCCCCTAGCCCAGGGATCTTCCAGGTGTATACCACAGGCAAGGGCGTAACTACCACTATAGCAGCCATAGCGGCTGCTAGGGGTCCCGCCGCATCAGGGGGCCCCATGGACTGCTCCTGCAATACACTGGGGCCCCTCATCATTTGCAGCACCGGGTGGCCCTGCTGGTCTCCTGGGTTTTGCAAATGTCCCTTTAACTGCAAGCACTGCTGACCAGAGCTAGCAGTTATGTAGTTATGACTTCACTTGACCATTTAGTGGTCAGTCGGGGGGGGGAGGGCAATCAAAAGTTTGCTATGGGGCCCAGCCATTTCTAGTTACGCCCCTGACCACAGGCAGTGTCAGGCTGCGGCCTACAACAGCAGCAGTAGAGTGGTGGTGACCTCTGCCCTGGTGCATGTCATTGACCTGAGCCTGCACTATAGCAGAGGAGGAAGGTGGGGATTATCTGGCTACTGAAGGGGTTACCTACCTACTGGAGGACATAACAGCCTAATGGATGGACTTCCTGCTTACTGGGGGATATATTCCTAATTTATGGAGGATATAGCTGTCTACTGAGGGAACACACCTTCCTAATGGGGGATTACCTACCTACAGGAGGGCCATGTCTGCCTAATAGGGAACTAATTACCTGCTAAAGGGGACATACCAGCCTTATGGTGGGATTCTATTTTAAAGAGGTGGGATGGGTGTTCAAATCATAAGGGGCCTAAGATGCTTGACAGAGTCTGTAGAGTCTTGCCATTGCGGTGAGCTGTTGCATTTTTTGTGTGTTTGCAATTTCAGCCATGGCAACGTGCTCCTGCCTAGTGTGAATGGTGTTCTAGGAGAGCTGACCAAATTAGTTTTTTTTGCCTGTTTCACTGTATATAGTCAAAGGTCTTACAATGGTTTTTAATCGGTAACAGAATGGCGGTATTATTCAGTCACTGTGTGATAGCAATGTGTACTTCTGGTTTGCTGGTATCATTGTCCCTTGCATAGTGTCAATGTTCATATTGTATACAGTGGATTTAGAAACAGTATGGCTTTATTAGTCAGCCATCATGCAATGGTAATGTGTATTCCTGGTGTGCCACTATTATTTGACCTTTAAATAGTGGTGTTGTAGGTTTTATTGGTGTTAGTACAGGGATTGTTATTCAGTAAAAGTATGGAGTATTATTCAGGTATTTATGTTGGTAATATTGTGATTATGTTGTGGTGGTATTATTATTGGTAATACTGGTCTTGGTTCTGGTATTTGGTAACTGTATGACTATATGATATAATCAGATTAGAGAAGAAGTCAGGCGATACCTTTTAGAGGCTAAGGGCCCTATTACACCAACAGATTATCTGACAGAGGGCACACATAGGCCGACATGATGCTGGCATGGATATTGAGACCATGTTGCAAAGTTTTAAATTTGAGCATTAGTTTATATTATCATCTCAGGGTAGAGATACATTTACACAGGTTTAGCTTCAGTGTCTCCTAATGATGAACGAACATGTTCGTAAATGTTCTAACGTTTGCATGATCATGACGCTAATTGTTTGTGTTCGCCTTTCACAAACAATTTGTCCGATGATTGGAATGTTTATAACGATCATCTTCGAACATATTCTAACATGCGAACGTTTATCTCACAATGTACGCAACTGATAATCTGTACCCATGTGAATAGACCAAAACGTACGCAACAGTGCAATTTACACTTTGCACCTCATTATCTGTACACATGTGCGTAAACCGAAAAATCCGCTTTTACTGTACGTTCGTTATTTGTTCGTGAATGTTTGGCGAATATGTGTGGGCAGATGACAAGTAGATGTTATGTTCATACCTTGACGTGCACATTCTTCCTTTACAGTAGGTCCTGCAGCTGCTATAGTGGCTTTAGATAGACCTGCAAGTATAAAGCAGTTCTTTATGCTAGAATCCTACTAAAAAGTTACACTAATCTAATATTTAGAAATAGAAACAAGAATCTATATAGGTTTTCATATTAATTGGCCATGAGGGCAGACTAAGGGGGTATTTCCTTAAGCCATTTCTTACCAGTTCAATTAGTGAACCGGTCCCCGTAAAGGCCCCCATTACACCAAATGATTATCGACCGTACTTGGCCAATTATCGACCGTTCGGGCTGATAATCGATTTGTATAATAGGACATAGTAAAAGGCAACAATCAGCTGACATGCACAATGTCGGCTGATCGCTGTCTTTCAGCATGTTCAATCAAAACGATCCCGATAGTGACGGTCTTCTGATCGCCTCTCTGGGTATTAATATAATACTTCAATGGGCCTCCTGAAGATTGGGGAGATTTGTAAATTGCATGACAAAGGAAATGGGGCTCCTTTCTACCTAGAATTTGCATTAGGAGTACTACATATTTTGTGGGACCAAAGCTTTTTCTTAAAGACAGTGTCTGATTAACTTAAGAAGACTTAGAACATGTCTGGGATTTAAAAAGTCAAGCAAGAAACACCCTAGAAAAAGAAGTTACACATCTATAGACCGCTGTTTCAATGTTGTTGCCCCTCATCAGTACAGAGCAGAGTACTGGCTGGCTGCATAAAGACCTATCATCACGTTACCAAAGGGGTAATATTTTTCCTTCAAGAGAGTGTCTTAAAGATGTATGAAAACTTATAGGCCATTTATGCTCCACTGGGAATTCTGTGAAGAAGGATATATAAAGCAGCTCTCCGATGTCCCCTTTAATTTTTGAGGTAGCTTTCCCTTAAAGTCCCGACCTACTTATGAAACCTTAGAACATGACTTGGAATTTAAAGAGCTCCTTTCTCAGAAGTTTCAGGATTAATAAATCCCTATTCATTTGCCAAGGCTTCTTAAAAACATCAGGCACTCACGTGAAGGGCGAGCTACTTTCAAAATTGGTATCAGAGAGCTGCTTGGCATAATTTAAAAAAAAAAATCTTACCATTGTCTGGGTCTAGTGTTGCATTAGTTAAGTTCACTATGGCATCTGTTCTTGCAGTAGTGATGTTCCCATTTTTCAATATCAGAGATGTTTCACAAATAGCTGCCACACTCATGATGGCGCCTTCCCCCAATACAGAACAATTCTAAGTCACTTGGTTTCATACCTAGAAAGTAAACAAATTATGTAAAAATGTTAATGTTATGAGCATATGGCACTCATGACATGGCTCACTCACCATATTGACTCATTGCATAATGTGCACGGCATCAAGTCTCTAAGCTACAAAATGTAAATATTCTTGAAACGGTCTGTTGCATTATAATTTTTTTTACACATTAGTTTTTACACAGTGGTCATTGTCATGCTGAAACAGGAAACCAAGACATTTATTAAAGACAACAGTATTATATGCCGATCTTACAAGAAATACTTTAAAATTAAATTTCCAATTTTATCAAGGGGCTACTGCTGCCACTGTCCAGAACAGTAGCAAATGCCACACGGCAGGAGGCATTATTACTATATGGGGGGCACAGCAGGAGGCATTATTACTATATGGGGGCACAGCAGGAGGCAGTATTACTATGGGGGCACAGCAGGAGGCAGTATTACTATGGGGCACAGCAGGAGGCATTATTAGTAGGGGGCACAGCAGGGGATCCTACATACAGGGGGCAAAGCACTTGACATTATTTCTATATGGGGGCACAGCAGTGGACATTATTTCTATATGGGGGGCACAACAGATCCTACATACAAGGGGCAACCCCCTTACCTACTCACTTTACTGCGCATGATACCAAACAGTGGAATTGCTACTGTATGGGACCCTATAGGAGAGGGAAAGGGAAGGAAGTTGAAGGAAAATTGCGGAGCCTAAGATCTTTGTCTGGCAGGTTATGAAGAGATGAAATGTAGCTGGAAGAAATCATCATAGAGGCCTGGGCCGGAGGAAAAGGGGACATCTCAGATCAAAGTAGACGTCATGTGTGAGGTTTTTGCATTTTGAAGAATGTTACCTGGTAGGAGTTCCCCGAGGTAAAAAAGGTTGGGAGACACTGGCCTAGTGGATAGGAGCTAGGGCCAACCTCCCAGAGGCTGTGTGTACAGGGGGAGCTGTGAAGGAGCTCTCGCAGTGGTGTGCACCACTGGGGTGTACTGCTTCCGATGACAGTGACCCTGACAGAAGCCCAGGGCGAGTGGCTGCCTGTGTCTGCTTAGCCGCAGTTATTTTGAGTGGAAGCAATAGAGCTGGGCTAATAAAGCCGTCATTGGGGTTACTAGCTTCTGCACTGGGCTCCTTCACTAACTGCTTACGACAGCACTCAGAGGGCCCATGCCCTGGATGTTTTAGGACCCTAGCAACGCCCCTGTTGGCAGCTATCATTTAAGTGCCAAAAAGCAGCCGTCTATTGATAATGACAGCCACAAATAATGATCATGAACATTATTTGCGGCTGTCATAAACAATAGATGGAACGTCTTAAATGTCCGTCATTATGGCGCAAAGTTGCTGTTGTTTGCCTCAAAATGCTAAATAAAACTATGTGGAAATGGACATACCCTAAAGGCTATGCTTGATCCCATGACCTGAACAGACAACTGTCCAGGCCATGAGACCCATGATCGGGCCAAGAGTTGTGGGATGCATGAATGTACCTGTTTACACTTGCATAAAATCCGCCTTGATCTCATAACATGGCTCCTCCACAGTTTCCAAATTTTCTTTTAACAAAGATGTAACCATAAGCTGCTGAGCCCCAAAGGTAAACCTACGAGGCATCCCCCCTACAATGTACCATTTATAATACCAATGTCTTCTTACAAACAGGTGGTGAGGAACGCAACCACAACATACGTTAGAAAACTACTAAATTTTCATTATACCATTGACAATTGTTAATACAAAATGGGAAAAAAAATTGTTGAGAAGCTCAGAGAATCTTTAAGAGAATAAAAAGGATACAAATACTCACAGAGGTTGTTTCCACCTCCATTGGTGTCTTTGTGGCTTAGAGTCTTTTAATGAATAATAGTTGGTATGGAGAGGATGTATTTATAAGGATTGCAGTCACCTTCCCACAATACAAGAAGGAAAAGGTCTGATATGCTCTAGGGAATTTCCAGTAAATTTCCAGATTCCAGTAAACACCCAACCCTAAAGATTATTTCTTTCACTTTTGTAACTCCATGTAGCATAGGTGTAACTGTTCAATGTGGTAATATACAATGTTATGAGATAACATTGTCCCTGATAAAAAGTCCTTAAAGGTATATTACTATGTTGTAACATTATAACAGAATTCAATGCCGTAACATCCTGATCAGTCTGACCAATGGTACCTCCACCAATCCCAAGAATAAATGGACTGAGGTTCCTTCACCACAATATAATGTATGTATCTCCCTATAATCTGACATGTATACATAGATTTATAGTTCAGAAACCCATTTGACATAATACTTTCTGGATATTGTATGGTTGCCTCAGAGCACCTCTACATAAATCAGCGTACTGTTGGCGCTGCAGGGACATTTTTAATCCTGGCGCAGAAAACGTCAGACTTAATAAATGTCCCCCTTAGTGTTGCTGGTAGAGCACGGTGCTGGGGCAGCTGAGCTCCTAGGTTCAAATCCCAATAAGGGCTTTGCAAAGAGTTTGTATGTTCTCCCCGTGTTTGCGTGGGTTTCCTCCCACACCCAAAAACATACAGAAAGGTGAATTTAGATTGTGAGCCCTAATGGGGACAGGGAGCAATAATTGGCAAAAACTATGTAAAGTGCTGCGGAATCTGTGTTCGCTATACAAATAAAACTATTATTAATTTTTATTAGTTATATATAGTCTTAGAGGGGGATTTATGAAGACCGGTGTACAAATACGCCGGTCTTATATTAGGCCCGGACCCCTTTCCCCGGCAGGATTCACTATGAGATGCACGCCTCTTAGTGAATGCAGCTGGCTGGGCGTCAGAACCTGCGCCGGTGTACTAAATCTACACCTGCTGGAAGCAGGTGTAGATTTGGGTCATGATTTATGCCTGCGAGCAGGCATAAATCATGATAAATGAGGCACGGGAGGAGGCCACCCTCCCCGCCTTGTCACCCCCCCCCCAAGCTACCCCAGCCTGCCCATCAGGCGACAGGGAGAAAGGGCAAATCTCCACCTTCTCCCTGGCATACACCTCGGGTGGACGCTTCATAAATGTCCCACTTAGTGTTGTTGGACGTGTGTTTAGTCTTAGTGTTGCTGTTAGAGATGTATACAGTCTTAGTGTTGCTGGTAGAGATGTATACAGTCTTAGTGTTGCTGGTAGAGATGTATACAGTCTTAGGGGGAGATTTATCAAAGGGTGTAAAATTTAGACTGGTGCAAACTACCCCCAGCAACCAATCACAGCTCAGCTTTAGGCAGTGCTGAAAGGAAAGCTGAGCTGTGATTAATTGCTGTGGGCAGTTTGCACCAATCACAGCTCAGCTTTCCTTTCAGCACTGCCTAAAGCTCAGCTGTGATTGGTTGCTGTGGGTAGTTTGCACCAGTCTAAATTTTACACCCTTTGATAAATCTCCCCCTTAATGTTGCTGGTAGAGATGTATACAGTCTTAGTGTTGCTGGTAGAGATGTATACAGTCTTAGTGTTGCTGGTAGACTTGTATATAATCATAATGTTGCAGTCCAGTTAGGTTAGGCTCTTCTGTGGTGAACCTCTACAGATTAGACTAAGTGCGGTCACCAATCACAGCTCAGCTTTCCTTTCAGCACTGCCTAAAGCTCAGCTGTGATTGGTTGCTGTGGGTAGTTTGCACCAGTCTAAATTTTACACCCTTTGATAAATCTCCCCCTTAATGTTGCTGGTAGAGATGTATACAGTCTTAGTGTTGCTGGTAGAGATGTATACAGTCTTAGTGTTGCTGGTAGACTTGTATATAATCATAATGTTGCAGTCCAGTTAGGTTAGGCTCTGCTGTGGTGAACCTCTACAGATTAGACTAAGTGCGGTGTAGTAACGATTCCCTAGGGCATATACCAAAGACAGGGGTGACTTGGAAACCACTAGGCACCCTCTCCATCTGGAAACCCACAAAGGAATTATTTGTTACAGAAGAGTCCTTGCACAACTGTTGCCTCTCCTGTCTCACCAAAGTTCCATGTTGAATGAAGAAACAGAGTGTTTATGGTTGATTTACACTGAGCTGGAGAGAATTTGGGGTAAAACCCTTTGGTCAGTAACCTGCTGGGCTGTTGCGGGGTCCCTTGGGCAATTACCATGGTGGTCCAGAGTGGAGTAGTGACCCACCCAGACTATTGGCACTGCCACCCACAAAAAAGGGAGATGACCCAAGGAAGATGTATCTGCTGTATCGGTGCTTAGTGAAGAATCACAGAGTCTCTTAAACATAAATATAATCTTGTTTACTGTGAAGATTCTTAATATAGGCAGTAGATATTACAGCTTTGCCTTGGTACAATACTTTACACTTGATAAGTTACTTATTACTTTAGAGTTCAGATCTGTGCTAAGAGTAGAAGGATTGATACAGCCGTACTGACTGAGTTGAATGATGGGAGGTAGAAAAGAGGATCAGAAGAGTAGAGAGGAGGATGTAGAGAATGTCCATACCCAAGTAGTACTGTACTCTGCCAGAACTTCAGAGGTAGAAATAGAAGAGTACTTGAAATTAGAGAGAATACTTGTGCCCGTGTTTTGACTCTTTGGTCTTTGTACCACCTATTGCCCACTAGTGTCGGGTGACCCGTCCTAGGGGGTGACACAAGCCCCAGACCTTGTTACCTGGGATTAATCGGTATGCTGAGGGTTTCCTGCTAACACCCGCGTTGCGAGATAGAGTGCATAGGCTTCTAGCAACTTTGCTCTATCTGGATCAGTTTCTTTACTTTTTTGTGAATACTGTCCTGCACTGTGTTCCTCTTGGTCCATGGCGTGGGTTAGGATGATTCCTGACTTGTCCTCTCTAGTAGTGACTTAACACTGCATAGTGTGGAATACGGTTTCTTGAAGAGAAACTGTGGAGAACGCCCTACCTCTACAGACTCTAAAGGTAAAAGACCCTACACTTCCTCTACCCATCTGACTTCCTTCCTACAGCATATGTAAACTGTACTGTGAGTGGGTGAGGAGTGCATGTGCAAAAGTAAAGAGAGAGCTGATAGGTGAGAAAAGTAAAGAACTCTCATTGGTGTACAGATCCATGTGGTACACAAACAAAACAATAACCTTTTGGGTACCACGATATCTTGTGGCAAAACTGTGGTACTACTAGATTACCAACTACACTTAAAAATACAGGCTTTTATGAAGGGTGCAACCAATGGCAACACCCATGGTGGGACACCACATGAGGAATAGAGGAATGTGGACAAGGTGAATAGTTGCTAGAAGGGCATATACCCACACACAGAACATACATCAGTGCAAATAAAGCAAGTGTATTTACTTTAGTTTTTAGCTTTTATCTAACTCGCATCTATTTTAGGTGCAAAATTTGGGCCTTTTTATTCGTGTCAATTCTGCACTTAAAAGTGTCCTGTTATCTTTAATGTGAATGTGCGCCATAGTCTACATGTTGCAGATTTTTTCTACATGTGTTATAAAATGAACAATGAAGACTAGAGTAGTAGACTAGTCTGACTACCGTTCATCATGCCCCCTCACACCATAATCCCTGGAGTGGGACCACTGTGAGATTCCATGGTGAAGGTCTCTTCATGGTGTTGCCCAGACCAATCTCTGACAATAACTGCATCCCAGATAAAAGCAGGACTCATGGCTAAAAAAACCAGATATCTATTCCAACTTCCATTTCCATCTATCTCAGAACCAGGATAGCCTTTGAGAGCGGTTTGCAGATCTAAGACACAGGCCCTTCATAAAGTTCACTCCCTGATGGCATGGGAACATCATAGTTATACTTACCCATCCTGGTGCCCCCACAGTGTAGTGTCACCTGCTCACTCTCAGCCTCCGGTCTCCAGTGATGTTACAGAAGTGGAAGTCACAGAAGGTCAGTGGGTGACCATGAGCGGCGACGATGTGCTACAGGGGCATGGGGATGGGTAAGTATAACTTCTTTATTATATTCCCACATCCACCCACCCTGGATCTTTACACTTTGCCTGAGTTATCCTATAATCATGAGTTGCAAGAAATGTCTTGTTTAGCACTGTTGTCAGCATTTCTTGACTTTCGCTTTTCTGTAAATCCACTCCCAATGGTTAATCATTATACTAATAAGAAAAGTAGATATCGTCTTAAAGAAAACTCCACCTAAAATTGAAAAAATTACAGTGAACATAAGTTCCTTCAATAACACTTACCCCGTGTCCATCTTCTGAATTTGCCACATGATGCGTTCTCACTCCCATACAGTTACATAAGTGAGTCATATGCATGTTTTCTTTGTAACGATGACATCAGCAATTACTATCGCTCTGTCTTCCCATCAGCTAATAAAACTAGGAAAGAACCGATCACTTTTATTCTTTATCTTCTTTTTTTTTCAACAATAAAGAGAAACACAAAAGTTTAACAAAATATGGTACAATAAAGAGGGTTAGCTAATTTCAGTTGTGATATGTGACATCTTTTACAAAAACATTGGAGAACGTGTACTTCTAAAGCCAACATAAAAAAAATATATTTTATTTTTTATATATATATAATTTTATAATATTTTACGTCTTTAGAAGCAGTTTTTTTGTTGTTGTTTTTTTTCAGTTTGCAGCTAGGCATAGTCTTAAAGTGTCGCTGTTGTTATAACTTTCAAAATCTAAATCAACAGCAGATGTGAAATAAAGCAAGTTTGCAATATACATTCATTATTTTATTTTTTATCATGGGAAACACAACACTTCCTGTGTTCTGACTACCCCCCCCCCCCCCCCAAAAAAAAAAAAAATCTGTGTTTTTATTTCAAAAGTACTGTGTTTCCCAGGCTATCTGAGCGCTCACAGAGAAGGCAGTCATGTGATTGATGGACGCATTGAGCCGTGACTCTTTTTACTGGCCGGACTTCACCTGTTTAGTCTCTTTTTTTCAACCAGCACAAGACTAAAAATCTGCCTTCGGAAGACTGGGCCTGGTTTAGCTTTGTTTTAAAGCATGATTACAAAAAAGAAAAAAAAAAAAAGAATGTGAATTACAAACTTGGTTTATAACACATCTACTGTTGATTTAGATTTTGAAAGTTATAACAACAGTAAAACTATAAAGGAGAACTACAGCAAAATATAAAATCTAGGGCAAGAGGTGGGGTGGGGGCGGTCATTGAAACATAATAAAGAAGTTATACTTACCCATTCAGATGCTGCCACAGTACAGTGTCACCAGCTCACTCTCCGACCGGTCTACAGTTTTCTTCCAATTCTAGTGTCATCGTGACCCAGAAGGAATTACCCACTTAGCCAGTCAGTGATTGCAGAGATGTCCCATCTCGGTCACTGACTGGCTGAGTGGGGCTGACACCTCATGTACCGGGTCCCTCATGTACTCTTTTTAAAAAAATGGCAGATGCTGGACTTCCACTTTTAATCACGAGTTACAAGAAATGACCTGAATATGTCTTGTTTTGCACTGTTGTCAGCATTTCTTGACTTTTATTTTTCTGTAAATCCACTCCCAGTGGTTAATCATTATACTAACAAGAAAAGTAGATATCAACTTAAAGAAAACTCCACCTAAAATTAAAAAAAATTACATAGAACATAAGTTCCTCCAATAACACTTAGCCCGTATCCATCTTCTGATTTGCTGCATGATGCATGATAACACAGTATATGTTGGCAATTTATAATAACAGGAAATCAGTGTACTGGGGCAGAATTATTCATACTGTCATAACAATAGAGAGCAACTAAACCAGGCAGGCTGAAAATGTGCCGAATGTAGCTCAGTGGAGCACATTGTATGACAAATTTGCTGCATTTTGCTTGACGTGTTAGACATTTTTTCTTATTTTGTCTAGTTAACCCCTATTTTTCCAACTCTTTTCTAGACATGATCTAGTTAGACACAAAAAGTTTCTTAAACACATAATAAGTTTGGCAAAAGGCTCAGGTTGACTACCTTCTGCATCCTCAGAATGTATCTACAGAGTGGCATCTATTGGGGTACTAAAGGGGCAGCAATACTGACCATGGACACTAGAGGGCTGTAGTTGTTTTAGAGGAATTTGCCTATTTAAAGTTAAATTCCCTAGTGTCCCCATTAATCTCTTCCCCTTGTGAGGGATAGTCTAGCCTACAGTGGCCTAAACCCCCAACCTCTTCCCAATCCCTCCAAGTAAACACAGACACATAGTTGATGGAAACAAAACCTTAAATAACATGAATAACTCTGTATACATTTTATTGTAAACATTTTAAAGTCATGTAAACATGTATACCTCACATTATAAAGGGGTCCTTGAAGGCATCTCCAACTCCTGCTTATTAACCAATTAACTACTTATGAGCTTGATCTCCTCTTACCTCTAGCCATGGGCACCAGACCCAGAGGCCTTGTTAAGGTTATACCTAAATCCTCCCCGGGGACCCTGCCCACGAGGACCAAACTAAGGGTGGGTACCGCCCCAGCCCTAAAATCATTTCCTCCACAAAAGACACATATAGGAGAAGGTATGAACCCTCCCTACCCAATCACTCCTGTAAAAGCCAGCCTTCAAAGACCCGTCCACGGCCACCATGACATTAAAACGAAACACAAACCCCTCCCCCTCATCGCCCGGTACCACCCACCGAATATCACTCCTCACTGTTAACATACACGGCGGGAGGGACTCTTTTCTCTCACACTGCTCCAACTAACCACCACATGTTCTCACCCTCCTTATATACCTACTTTCTGTCCCAACTCCACACCGTAGCTTTCGTTGTCCCCGGATTAAGATGAAGATTAGACCCTCCCTGCTGGGACATTCTTTTTTTTTTTTTTTTCCAAATATTTTTATTGGATTTTTCAAATTTTATCAATAACAATACAGTTACATATCAAAGGGAGATATAAATAGGATACAATATAGTAAGTTTGAAAACAATTTTGCTATAAAGAACAATAGAATCTTAAGAACAAAAATGAATGCTCTACAGGATAGAAAGAAATGTAGATAAAGAATCTCTATCTTTAATATAAGTACTCCTAGGGTGCTCCTTGCCTCCGCCGTCTGATACCAAACAGTATTACAAAAGTGTTTCATAACAGCTTCCCTCTTCTCCTGGGACATAACCTTTATGAGAAAAAATTTCCATTTTTTAATGAAATTTTTTGTGGAAACATCTTTGTTGCGGACTGCATCCAGCATTTCCCAATGAAGAGTTTCTTTAAGCGAGGTTGTTAGCTCAGAAATAGCGGGAAGTGTGCCAGAGATCCAGTGGTTTAGTAAGCCTTTAAGGCCAATAACAGAGTAAGATGAATACATTTTGAGGTTATAGGTTTTTCAGAGGGATCTCCATCCCTGGCCACCACAACATGAAAAACATAACTGAATAGAGTTAGAATTATTCTGAATAAAGGTTTGTACTAATTGCCAGTATGTCTGAATTTGAGAACAAGCCCAAACACAGTGTAATGAATCTGCGCTAGGTTCTTTACATTTTGGACAATATGTCAAGAAATCATCTGGCATGGTGGGACATTCTTAACCAAGCATAGATATTCTGTTACTGAAATATTCTTATTCCAAGTATCCCTGATCAATTCCAAGTATACCTGATTCAGATCAATCTCCAATGCTGACCAGAGGGATCTTCCATGGTGTGTCCTCAGCTATGGGTGCCGCCATCTTACTGTAGCCAGTACACACCTACTGGATGTAATGTCACAATTCTCTATGGAGCCATTGAAACAGAGTCGCCAGAACAGCAGCACTCTGCCTGGCTTAAGAACAGGTATGGGACACAGAAAGGCCTCTTCACTGCTAGGATGGCTGTATTATAGCTTGGTTACTGTGTTGTTACTGTGTTGTTTCTGCCGACCCTTAGGGGTGGCGAGACATACCTGATGATGTTAGCATGTGGAGAGTGGTTATCTTGAGGTCTGCAGGACAGACTATTGGAGCTGACTTCCTTGTGTGGATTCTCGGGTCAGAGCAGCTATATTCAAACAGCCTACAATGCTATCTCTATGCGGCTTAGCTGGTGACTCAGAATCTTCCTTATTGTAAGGAGTCCGGTACTTGCTGTTCACCTCCATGAAGA
This sequence comes from Dendropsophus ebraccatus, assembly GCF_027789765.1. Classification (NCBI taxonomy): domain Eukaryota; kingdom Metazoa; phylum Chordata; class Amphibia; order Anura; family Hylidae; genus Dendropsophus; species Dendropsophus ebraccatus. The sequence goes on along the minus strand of NC_091462.1, from coordinate 21,167,748 downwards.
CTGTATAGCAAGCCTCTCAGTGGTGGGCCTCAGATACAGAGTTGGTAAGCTATGTCTTGATCCTCTGTATTTATTCCACCTATGTTTACACTCGGTTCTGATTCCTTAAACTTCCTTCAAACAGGTTGTTTCTGTTCAATTCTGTGCTTCTCCACAGGATGGTGAAGATCCAAACGGACAATGCAACATGCGCGCGTTAAGCCCCTATTACACGGGGCAACGAGAGGGAGCAAGCGAGCATCGACCTTCCCACTCGCCGCCAGCGCTATTACAAATGTTGGCAGCGAGCGAGTAATAGGGGGGCGCGGGGAGCTGTGGGGGAGGCTGGGCTGGTCGGGTGATCGCTGGATCGTCTGGGCAGCCCATAGAAGATAGTGGCGGCTTGCTGCCACCGCTCTTGTTCCACAGAGAGATAGCAGCATATCGCTGCTATACTGATCGTTGTGTTTTCAACAAAACAGGGCAAAACAGCCAATATCCACCGAATACGGACAATAATTGTGTTGTGTAATAGGGCCTTTATATAAACAAACAAGGAGGTAACAGATCTCAGTCCCTTCTCAGAGAAGTGGGGAGAAATTTTTTCCTGGGCAGAAGTTAGGAAAACCAGGTCATTCACAGTCCATATCAGGGAAGTTCAGAAGATTCTAGTGTAGTGTATTCAACCGGTCACATACTGAGGTGTTAATGGTGACGCCACTTTTGTGGTGGTTGGTCGATTTTGTAGTACAGCTCAGCCAGAGATGTAAATGTTGTGACGGCAGTGCTAGTCACCTGTCCTACAGTGTTGAGTTACCTGTCCTAATAGGGTGATACAAGCCCCAGCCTTGGTTACCTGGGTGAAGCTAAGTGTCCGAGGGTGTCCCGGTTTCACGTAGACCTTCTTTACGGTAGCTTTGTCCTATCCAGGCTAGTTCCTCTTGCTTCAGGATACTGCCCTGCACTTTTTAAATTGGTTCACAGTGTGGGCTAGGATTATCCCCAGCTTTTCCTCCCTTGGAAGTGTCCAGCACTGCATAGCTGATATAGTAGCAATACTGGAGAAACTGAGTGTCTCTGGTTGCTTCTGCAGACACGTCTGTCTTAGACTTGACCGAACTAGACTGTCCCGGACAAGGGTCCTGGCAGAGCCAGGCCCTGGCTTGGCTACAGCAGGGTCGTCTGCTCTGTGTGTCCTCTTCCCACGAGAATCTGGGTAGAACTAACTCTACTCTTCCTCCCACCAAGTCACTACTTCCTACAGAGATGTGTAAGAGCCCCTGTGAGTGGTGGAAAGCAATGTGTGCAAAGAAAGGAAGAAGAGGTATAGGCCAGAAAGAAAGAACATCTCTATTGGACAATAGAAGTGCATAATATATAAGAAACAGTAACCCTTTGTTGGTTTCAGTTGTGCAATACATAATAGCTCATATATAAAAATACTGACATCTTGTAGTGAAACCAATAAATACCTTCACCACCACTTAACCTGACAAGAAGCTTTTGCGACAGATGTGACATACGAAACACCCATGGTGGGACACCACACTAGCACATCGCAATCTGACAGTTCTGGGGTATTGGTCCCTGAACAAGGGCATTTTCTAAAGATATTTTATTAGTCACAGAAGTATCAGACAATGAGATACATCTGCAAAGTACATTTGCATTAATATACATAGGTCCAAAATTTACACATACCTTATCCAATATACTAAAGGCCCTATTCCTCGGGCCAACTGTCAGCACTCGTTTGCTCCTCGTTCCCCACTCACTGCCGCCGCTATTATACGCAGCGGCAACGAGCAGGTGAGTGCGGGAGGGGCCGTGGGGCGGCTGCCCGGGTGCTCGCGACATCCATTTGTGTTCATTTGTACCATATCTTATCCAGTGTATTTGCTTGATTAATATCAGAGGCCACTGCACATTTCATATGGCAATTTTGGTTGATAGACGCTACTAGTACTGGTTTAGATGGTATTACGGGGATTTCCAATATCTACCAATAGCAATCTTGGTCACTGCTAAAGCATGGAATGTAATTGTACAGTCCTCAGGGACAAGATCATCCACTCCAATATGCAATAATGCAGTAGTAGATTTGCAAACGAAGAATGCTGCAACACTTCAGTAAGAAGCAAGTCTATTATAACCCATAAGGGGCATGACCAAAAGATATGTATCAATGTGCCCATGTCTAGCCTACAACGCCAACATAAACTGGAACAGGTAGGGAAGATTTTATCTAGCCTCACCGAGGTATAGTACCACCTATAAAGGACTTTTATCAGACCTTTTAAATAACACATGGAAGCTCAGAGTCCAACAAATAATCACATATAACCTGCTACGTCATGAAAGTACCTTTTCTAGTTTTTTTTCTAAGTTCACACAACATTCTGGGCAAGGATTAAGGCACAATCATACTAGCTAAGTATTAACTTTTTTGCACACATTTGTACATGTCATGTTTAGGAATATTATAACAAGCCATCAAGTCTGTAAAGGAAACCAATTGATTAGATTCCCATATGTGACCTACAGAATAAAGTCCCAGCAGCCTGCCAATTGTCTAGATCTAAGTTAGGAATACCATATTTCACAATGGACAGTGAGAGATCTAGTAGTCGAAGTGGTATAATTTTATTTGGCACCACCACTTTTTGCAAAAACCACCACACTAGCTTTCATCGAGAGACTATGTACACCTGGCGATTTTCGTTGCAAAGTTAGAGAGTGTAAGAGTCCCTGGAGGGGCAAAAAATGTTGACTGACCAATGCTTTGACTGGTCAGAACTACATCACTGCCGAATTTGGTCTAACAAGGAGGCATAATAATAATAAACAAGGGCATTTTAAATCATAACTACCAAGTGGGGCCTACTGAAGATAGACCTTATTTCTACAAGGAGCAATACCAAGCTAACAATGTTCAGCTCCCTATACAAGGCAGACAACCTAACAGTACTAGATGACAGGTGCTCATAGGTTCAATCTAGCATACTGTATGTGTTTCCACCGACTTCCATGATATCCAGGTTATTGATAAAGATCAGGCAAGACTAGGCCAAGGTGATAACCATCATACCGTTCTGGCCAAAAAGGTCTTGGTTCACCCAACTCATGCTAATGAATCAGGGGATGTACTGGAGGTTATCCCTCAGATACAACCTGGTGTTTTTAAGGCACTCAGCTTTGCAACAATCTGAAAGCTTTTTATCTGACTAAATTAAAGATTTTCACTCAGGCGATTTCCAAGTTAGGGCCTACAGTCATTAGACTTGTTGGGACCTAACCTTAGACCTTAGCCAATTCTTTATCCTTTCGAAACATTAGAAGCTAACTTCAAATACCTCCCCTTCAAGACCACAATCCTTTTGGCAGTAACTACCTTGGCTTTTCCCAAAATATGTCTCATTTGCAAATATTACTCAATCAATCTTCCATCCAGTGTTTCTACCACCCCCTCTATGGAGGATCCAGTAGACTTATCAATGTTGGATGTTGTCAGGTGTATCAGAAGAAATGAAAATCTCTACATCAGGGCAGGAACAAAGGAAACAAAGCTTCAAAACCCTCCATCTCCAGATGGATCTGTGACTGTATTAACATATGTTACAATACTGCAGGGGTTCAGCCGCAGAATTTACGACAGCTCATTCCACCAGAGCCATGGTTACAACATACAGTAGGTGGAAAGAAGTTGCATTCTGTGACTTGGACTACACCTCATACCTTCATAAAACATTATAGATTAGAGATCCTCTTTGCCAAACAGCCTTGTTGAAACAAATCTGTGTTGAATTTGCATCTACAGAGGGCCATCCCAATGGGGCTGTTTCTTCCTAGATCCCCATCTGTTGTGCTGCTAATAGTGATACTAGGGAAGTTAACATTATGCATGTTAATATGTTTTCCCTTAGTCCCATTAGCAGCACAAAGCATATCCAGCCGGGTCACGGAACAGCCGGTGTCAGACTGATCTTTAGCGCCTCTGAATTTCCCACTGCTCACAGTCCATTGTGTGAACTGACATGTCAGTTTCTCGCTGCGCCGCTAGGGATCCCGGCTGGAGTGTATACTACTGTATGTGTATACACTCCAGCCTGGATTCCTCAGAAGGCAGCACTACGTAAGTAGGATTTTAGCGTGCTCTAGTTGCGCCCATCTCTAGTAACTAGATGTATGCATATTAATAGAAAACCAGAATGCTTCCCCTTTAGTAAAACCGCAGAAGAAGAAACTGTTAAAAGAGCAGTCAACAATAGATGTTTCATTCATTAGACTTTATCAAATATAATTTATCACATTTTGGATTCCAGATGCAATTTTACTTTTTTCCCCTATCATCATAAGTGACACATACATATAAAATAAACATTGATTTATTACATCATAAAAATATTATTATATTTTCCCTGATTTCTGAGTAGTTCATACAGTCTGGTGTCAACATGTATGGTTTTCAAAGTACGGAATATGACATCACATATACCTGAGCATTAACAGGCAGGTTATCGCTACGAAAAGAGGTTGTATTGGACTTTTTTGGGGGGGTCTCATGGGTTGGAGCTCCCTCATCACACATTGATGGCTCTTCCTAAGGAAACTCATTTAATCTTGGGTGGTCAGTTTTATGTGTTGATGACAGTAAACCAATACATTATAGTAGTTTTGTAAGCAATAACCTAGGAGACACTGTAAACATTGTAAATCATAACAAACTGTACAACCTGTGGACTGGATGGGACCTGTGGTTTCATGCTTGTCACTTTGGCATATCGGCTTCCACAAGGTTACCCCAATGCTCTGTGGGCTGGCACAGTGAAGGACGGCACAAATAACATGATAAATGGCAAGTACCTTGATCGCACCCTGGTAAGTGTGTGGGATGTCTATCATTATGCTGCATATAATGGCAGCAACAAAGTCTCTAGGCCCGGCTTGAAGCCTGTATGGGTCCTAGCATTGCTATGGGATCTGGGTTCATCTTCTCCGCACAGTATGTGTCACTCTCTCTGACTCCATAATGTCCTCTTTCTTCCTACTCAGGAACTGGACAAGAGAAACTTCACCAGGATGTAGCTCTGACTTCCAAAAGAAAATAAAACTAGCTCTTGGTGCCCATACTACACTGTAAACAGAGCTGGAATATTCTTTTCCCTGAAAAACCTCTTTAAGCCCAAAGCAAGGCCTAACTTTGGAAGGAGGGAAAGTTTACTCTCCTCTCTATTCCTCACTCTCTGCTAGGCTTCTCACAACTGAACTCCTCTTTCTGAAGAGACAGAAGCTAGGCAAGAGAAGGCGCCTCCCACAGACTGGAACGTTCACAATGTAAAGTGTATGGGCCTACGTGAAGTGCATGTGCTTCCTCTTACTCATGGCCAAGAACAGGGTATAACAACATCACAAAAACAGTACAGAAATATAAAATAGTGTAAAACACCATAAAAAGTGGTTAAAAGGCATACATATACATTAGCATAAGGCACAAATGTCCGACAATAAACCCACAGAGCTCACAAGGTGCACAGAGGGACCCTGAAATAAGACTCAATTGATTTACACGTTTCAGATATCAAAATGACAAAATTAGTTAAGTAAACGAATAAATACACCAGTCAATAAGCACAGGTGTGCATTAGGGTTGACGGGTTTACATTGGAGTGAATGGGATCATGAAGAGAAGGAAGGACCCACGCTCTGACATTAGGGATGGGGAGTAATTTTCTTCGTTTTTTCATTGTTGCCTTCAAAGTGCCATAACCTTTTCATTGCTTTAGTCAAAATACCTATTCGGGGGCTTGTTTTTTGCAGGACAAGTTGTACTTTCTATTGGCACCATCTTTAGGTACATATGTATGACTCTTTGGTTGTTTTCTTTTCCTTCTTTTTTTTGAAAATAATTAACAAAATACAGCAAGTCTGGTGTAGATGTTTCTTTCCTGCTGATAGCTCCCCTTTAACCCATTAGTGACCGCCATGCTGCCTTTTCACGGCGGCCACTAATGGGCTTTATTCCGATGCATACGCCTTTTAACGACTGACGCATCAGAATAAACTGCCGCCCGGCGGCAGTGTGGGAGATCAGCGGTCAGTGTGACCGCTGACACCCCCCTGTAACTGTCCGTAGCGGAGGATTCTCCGCTCTAGGCAGTTTAACCCATTAAATGCCACTGTCAAAGCATGACAGCTGCATCTAACGAGTTCCCGTGTGTACCGGACGGCGCCGCAGGTCCACTTACGTGATTGGAGGTCCCGCGGCGCCGTCCGGTCCCCCGACGTCTCCATGGTAACTCCGGGGGCCTAATGAAGGCCCCCGGGCTTACCATGGATAAGCCATCCTGCTGACAGGGGTGGCTGTGCTACTGCCTGTCAGCAGGATGGTCACATGACACAATACACTGTACTGCAGAAGCAGTACAGTGTATTGTATACAGTGATCTAAGTCTTACACTAGTGTACAGTAATGTATACTAGTGTAAAAAAGTAAAAAAAAGTGCACCAAACACAATCCCCCCAGCCCCCCCTACCCCATAATAAAAATGCATTACATTCCCCATATACAATACACCATTACATAAAAGTGATCAAAAACACAAATCCTATACATATTTGGTATCGCTACGTCCGTAACGACCCAATCTATAAAACGTTATCAATAATTATACCGCACGACACACGCTGTAAAAAAAATAATAAAAAAACAGTACCAGAATAGCTGTATTTTATCAATCTGCTTTAGAAAATACATCATAAAAGAGATCAAAAAGTCATATAGATATAAAACTTGGTATCAATAGAAACTACAGATCTTCCCGCATAAAATAAGCCCAAAACCAGCTCTGTCGCGCAAAAGATAAGAACGCTATGGATCTTGCAATGTGGTGACAGTTTTTCTGGGTTTTTGCTAGGAAGATAGTTTCTATTGCGCCAAAGCGGTAATAGTTAAAAAAAACCTATACAAATGTGGTATCGCCGTAACCGTAGCGACCCAGAGAATACATGTATTATGTTATTAGTGACCGTCTTTACGGATTTTTACGGCGATCACTAATGGGCTCTATTCTGCTGCCATCAGCTCTTTATGGCGATGGTGCAGAATAGTGCAGCGGCGCCGGTAATGCCCGCAGCCCCCTCCTCTCAGCTACCGGAGGTCGCTGAGAAGTTGGGGCAGAGTGTGGGCTCAGTCCCGGCCAGTCCCAGCACCGACGATCGCCGTTATTACCAGTATAACGGCGGCCACCGGTAACGGGCACTGCACACTTTCATCTCCTCTCACCGTTAATCCCCAGTGAGAGGAGATGAATGTCTCCCCCCCCCCCGTCCCCCCGGAATAACCTTAGTGTTCACAGTGATTAATTCCTTAAGGTACAAACACACTTGCCGCATCGGCAGCGAGCTTCTTACTGCGTATTCGCAGCGAGGATCCCGGCCCTGTGTACTCAATGGCAGACAAAGTCGCAGCAGGGATGTACATCCCTGCTGCAAGTTTGTCCAAAGGCCGACCCGTTAACCCCCGGCCGCCGGAGACTATACATCACCTGGTCCCGACTATACATCACCTGGTCCTTCGCTGATTTCCAGCACGTCCCGCTCGGCCAATCAGTGCGCTGCCCCACCGCAGCACTGATTGGCTGAACAGGCAGCGAAGACGTATGGAGCCCCGTAGCCGGGATCAGGTGACGTATAGTCTCCGGCGGCCGGGGAGTTAACGGGGTGAGCTGCGGACAAACTCGCAGCAGGGATGTGCATCCCTGCTGCGACTTTGTCTGCCATTGAGTACACAGGGCCGGAATCCTCAGCGAGTCTCGCTGCGAATACGCAGCCAGAAACTGGCTGCGGATACAGCAAGTGTGTTCGTACCCTTAAAAAAAAAGATCAAACTCTCATTCTCTCCACCACCAGAGGTGGCGGAGAGCATGGGGCAATAATCAGGGACTATCCGATGTGTCCTGGCACAAGTGATCAGCGGTATATACTATATACCACTGATCACTTGTTCCAAATGCTTCCTTCACTTTTTGTCCCGTCACCAAAAATCATTGATGACGGGATAAAAAGTCAAGTGCCCCGGATTACCTGTAACCACCCTAGATTACCTGTAACCACCCCAGATTACCTGTAACCACTCCGAATTACCTGTAACCACCCCAGATTACCTGTAACCACTCCGCATTACCTGTAACCACCCCAGATTACCTGCAACCACCCCACATTACTTGTAACCACCCCAGATTACCTGTAACCACTCCGCATTACCTGTAACCACTCCGCATTACCTGTAACCACCCCAGATTACCTGTAACCACTCCGCATTACCTGTAACCACCCCAGATTACCTGTAACCACTCCGCATTACCTGTTACCACCCCAGATTACCTGTAACCACCCCAGATTATTCATAACCACTCCAGTTTACCTGTAATTGCTCAGATTACCCGTAACCACCCCAGATAGTCAGTAAACACCCCCAGATTGCCTGTAACCACCCCAGATTGCCACAGGCTACCCATAACCACTACAGATTGTCACAGATTGCTCGTAACCACCCCAGATTGCCCATAACCACCCCAGATTGCCCGTAACCACCCCAGATTGCCCGTAACCACCCCAGATTGCCTGTCACTCCTCGCCCAGATTGCCCATCAACACCCCAGTTTGCCTGTGACCCCCCCAGATTGCCCGTCACCACCCCAGATAGCCCGTAAACACCCCCAGATTGTCCGTTACCATCCCATATAGCTAGTAAACAACCTGCCCTGCTGTGTGCCCATACAATGGTTAATGCCCACATATGGGGTACTGTTGTACTCAGGAGAACCTGCGTTACAGATTTTGGGGTGCGCTTTCTCTCCCGTTCCTCGTGAAGTTGATAAATTTCAAACTAAACAAACATATTATTGGAAAAATTCTAGTTTTTCATTTTTACTGTCTAATTTTGAATACTTTCTTCTAATACCTGTGGGGTCAAAATGCTCACTGCACCCTAAGATGACTTCTTTGAGGGGTGCCCTTTCCAAAATGTGGTGACTTTTGGGGGGTTTCTCTTCTGCGGACACTACAGGGGCTCTGCAAACGCACCTGGCGCTCGGAAACTTGTTCAGCAAAATCTGAACTGAAAATGCTAATTGGCGCTCCTTCCTTCTGAGCCCGGCTGTGTGCCCATACAGTGGTTTACGCGCACATATGGGGTACTGTTCTACTCAGGAGAACCTGCGTTACAGATTTTGGGGTGCTTTTTCTCTCCCTTTCCTTGTGAAGTTGAGAAATTTCAAACTAAAGGAACATATTATTGGAAAAATTCTATTTTTTCATTTTTACTGTCTAATTTCAAATACTTTCCTCTAATACCTGTGGGGTTAAAATGCTCAACGCACACCAAGATGTATTCTTTGAGGGGTGCACTTTCCAAAATGGGGTGACTTATGGCGGGGTTTCATTCTGCTGACACTACATGGGCTCTGCAAATGCACCTGGCGCTCAGAAACTTCTACAGCAAAATCTGCACTGAATATGCTAATTGGCGCTCCTTTCCTTCTGAGCCCCGCTGTGTGCCCATGCAGTGGTTTACGCCCACATATGTGGTACCTTTCTACTCCGAAGAACCTGCGTTACAGATTTTGGGGTGCCTTTTCTCTCCTGTTCCTTGTGAAACTGAGAAATTTCAAACTAAACATACATATTATTGGAAAAATTCAAGTTTTTCATTTTTACTGTCTAATTTTGAATACTTTCCTCTAACACCTGTGGGGTCAAAATGCTCACCGCACACCAAGACGTATTCTTTGAGGGGTTAACTTTCCAAAATGGGCTGACTTTTGGGGGGGTTTCACTTCCCTGGCACTACAGGGGCGCTGCAAACGCACCTGGCGCCTGAAAACTTGTACAGCAAAATCTGCACTGAAAATGCTAATTGGCGCTCCTTCGGTTTTTAGTCCCGCTGTGTTCTCATACAGTGGTTTACGCCCCCATATGGGGTACCATTGTACTCAGGAGAACCTGCGTTACAAATTTTGGGGTGCTTTTTCTCTCCTGTTGCTTGTGAACATGAGATACTTTAATCTGAACGAACATATTATTAGAAAATTTCTATTTTCAATTTTTCTCTGGCCTAATGGTGAATACTTTCCTCCAGCCCCTGTAGGGTTAAAATGCTCATTATGCCCCTAGATTAATTCCTTAGGGTGTGTAGTTTCCAAAATGGGGTCATTTATGGGGGTTTCAAGTATACAAGCCTCCTAAACACACTTAAAAAAAGAACAGGTCTCTAAAAAAATTAGTTTTGGAAATTTCATGAAAAATTGGTAATTTGCTGATACATTTCGGGCGCTGAAATCTCTGTGACCCGACCGGCTCAGGAAGCGGGACCTGGCGGGATCACGTAAGTATAGGGGGCTCTAACGGGGGGTCGGGAGCCTGTCTCCCCGGCACGGGGGGTGACAGGTCCTCTTTAAATATGACACCTGGAGCTATCACCTACGGATCTACCAAACCTGTGGTGAAATTTGTTAGTTTTAAGCAGTTAAAAACCATGAAAAATGTGATTCAGACAATAATTCTACATGTAGAGAAATGCATATGGCCGAAACCACGCTCCCATTTTTTCATGCTGCTAACTGGTGTGTGAAGATGGGGCGTCTTCAGGTTTAGTGCCTAGGGCAGCAGCAGCTGTTAGTACGGCCCTGTCCATAAGGGCCTATGATTTGTGAGGCTTAAATGTAATCAGATATTCGGGATATGCACAATCATCATAGAAGACAACAAAATAGGTTTTCTCCTTCAGTGCATTTGCCACTGAGTCATACCGATCTCCCTTGGGGTCATCATTGATATACGGTGGTTCTTTGTAGCTTGAGTCTCCCTGGCAATACCTTCCGGTTACCACTGCAGCTTGGTAGACGTATTTTTTGCCATCGCTGTCAGGAACAGAATACCTGTCTTCAGTAGAGTAATTTGACCCAATGGAGAAGTAGGTTCCGGAGCCGCATGCTGTTCCTATTGGGTTTAATGCAATATTCATGATGGAACTTTTTAGCATAAGATTATTAATATTTGTAACATTTTTTATTTAAGCTACAAGTTAAGTATGACCACGTTTTTAGCACAATATTATAAGCATAGGCAAGCTGCCCAATAACTCACCATTTTTACCATGATAGATCCGGTTGAATCCTCCTCTGTTTATGTTGTTTAGAACAGCAGATGATGTGCCGTGATACAGGTGGCGGACATTTTTCCTCCCTGGATTCTTTCTTCTTACCGTTTTCCTCCTAATTGTGAAGCTCTGCCATAACTTTATATTCTGGATCCTTTTGATCTAGAAAAGATACATTTTACCTTTTAAGGCTATGTTCACACTGCGTACGAATCCGTACGCATTTCGTACGGCGCCGTACATGTGCGGCTGAAACTACGGGCGTGCGAATATTCGATGTGCGGCCGGATGCGTACGCAATGTGTACGCAATGCGAACGTACGCCCGTAGTCTACTTACGCTTCCCGAGCGCCCTACGTAGCGATCTGACAGCGGTCTTTTACTTGGAAATCTTCGCCTAGCCCCGGACACCCCACAGAACCTTTTGGATCGGCATAGAAGAGTGGAAAAATGAAGAAATCACCACTACGTACGGATTCGTGCGATACGCTACCGGCGTAAGTTACAGCCTTCCGGCCGGAAACAATAGTCTGGTTCATTTCTTACGGCACCGTATACGATCCGGGCATACATTCGTACGAAGTGCGAACTGTGTGGCCGGTGTCGTATACTTTGCATTGTACGCTAACTACATAAGTTTCCGGCCGCATATTCACAGAGCGCACTACGGCCGGAAGCTTACGTAGTGTGAACCTAGCCTATGGCTACATTCACACACAGTAAGATAGACGAAAAATACGGCTGTATTTTCAGTGTTTTAATGTACTTTTATTGAAGTCAATGGCAATCTGACCTGCAATGCACTCACACTATAGAATAATGGCCATAATTGATTAAGACCACTCAAATAATGGACATGCTCATTATATACAATCTGCAATGTGTGAACAGATGGGAATAATCAACTATATTTAGCAAAAACAGGTTGTAAATAATGTGCATGTTCATTATTTGATTTCTTTATGTCACATAAGTGCTGGATGAAGGTGCCGGGGATATCGCCTATCTGGACTTCAGCAAAGCCTTGGATACAGTTCCCCATAAGGAGCTGATAGAGAAGTTATAGAAAATTGGATTTAATCCCTGGATTGTTCAGTGGATTAGTGGTTGGCTGAAGGATAGATGGTGGTGACAAGGGTCTGTTCTAAGTTATACTCTTTTTAACAGTGTGCAATAGGGTTGACATTCCTGGAGGTGTCAGTAATATGGAAAATGATTTAGCTTTGCTAGATAAGTGGTCCAAACTATAAAAACTGCAGTTCAATGGTTTTCAAATGTAAAATAATGCACTTGGGGAAAAGAAATCTTCTATCCGGGTATGATATTGGCAGATCTCTATAAGCAAAGACTTCAGAAGAGAAGTATTTAGGGGTAGTGATATCTGACAGCCTTAAAATGAGTCCCCAGTGCAACTAGTTGGTGGGGAAAACTAATCATATGCTGGGCTATATATATATATATATATATATATATATATATATATATATATATTATATATATATATATATATATATATATATATATCTATAATGGTATGCTGGGCTGTATATATAATGGTATGCTGAGCTGTATATATATAATGGTGTGCTGAGCTGTGTGTATATATATATATGGTATATATAATGGTATGCTGGGCTGTATATATATAACGGTATGCTGAACAGTATATATATAATAGTATGCTGGGCTGTATATATAACTGTATGCTGAGCTGTATATAGATATATATATATAATGGTATGATGGGCTGTATATATATAATGGTATGCCGGGCTTTATAGCTAGAGGTATAACCAATAGGAAGAAGGAGATTGTGATCCTGCTGTATACAGCTCTAGTAACATCACATCTGGAATACTGTGTCCAGTTCTGGAGACCTCACCTGCATAAAGATATTGATAAAATAGAACGGGTCCAAAGACGGGCTACAAAAATGGTGGAGAGTGTGAGGTATAAACCATATCAGGAAAGACTTCAGGATTTGAATCTGTATAGTCTGGAGGAAAGTAGAGAAACCTTTATATATGTAAAGGACTAAATAAGGTTCAGGAGGGAATTGTTTTTAATTTAAAAAAAAAAAAAATCAAGGACAAGGGGCATAACCTGAGGTTATAGGAGGAAAAGATCAGAAGCAACATGAGTAAATATTACATTAATGAAAGAGTAGTATATGCTTGGAACTTCCAGCGGGTGGTTGGTAAATCCACAATAACTGAATATAAACCTGCCTGGGATAGACATATCTGTATCCTGAGATTATAAAAATAATAATAAATAATAATGAAATGGACCAGGTGGCGGTCATAATCAATTACGGCCATTATTCTATAGTGTCAGTGCATTGCTGGTAAGTTTTCCACTTACTTTATTCTAAAATTTATTTTATTTTATGGTGGGTGAACATAGCCGTAGAATTTGTTACATCAATTATTACCCTTTCCTCATTATAGATGGGTCACATACTATCTGTATTATCTTTACCAAAAATAAGGTAATGACATCTCTATAGCAGAGACCTATAAAGATTCAGTGCACAAGGTTCTACTGTGTGCATGATTCCATAAAATAATCGAGTTAGTAATCGATCATAATAACCTCAAGGACAACAAATACACTGGGCAAGGCAGTTTTCAAGAATTCTTTCTTAACAGTTTTGTATTCCGTTGAATCTTCACTTAGTATCACTTCCTGAAATTCATTGTTTCCAGTATCGGTCCAGGTCCCTGGGAAATGAATTCTCACTGTAGCAAAATAAATAAACATATGGAAATTGTTAGAAATTTTTGTGAATTTTTTTAATTGCTGCTGAACTAGTTATTATTCTGGAGGCAGAATTTGTGAGAACAAAGGGGGACCGGCGTTTTCTGCTCCGGACTTATAAATGCCCCCGCAGCTCTGGCGCTACGGAGATTTATGTAGAGGCGGACTGCCTCTACATAAATCCCGTGCGCGCCGGTGTGCACCGCCAAAAACCTACGCCAGCTGAGGACTGGAGTAGGTTTTCGGCGTATCTTTTGGCGGTGTCACGGCCGCGGCGGCGTCCCGCGTTCCGGGCCGCCGCCGCGACCGCTTCCTGCCCCATGCAGCAGCCGGTGTCCATAGTCGGGGACCCGGCGCTGCTATCACCTCGGCCCCGGGGGGCGCCTCACCTCTCCACGCTCCTGTCTCCCGCTGTGCCGGCCGGCGCGCGCGTCCCCGCCTCCTAGGGCGCGCGCGCGCCGGCTGTCTCAGATTTAAAGGGGCAGTGCGCTCCTAATTGGTAGTTGCACCTAATCACTCCCCTATAAATCCCAGCATGCCCTGTCCCCTGGGTTGGAGCCTCTACATGCTTCCCATAGCGTTTGGCCCAGCTCCCTGTTGTTCCTGTGTCCTGTCCGTTACCTGGTCCCAAGTCCCTGTTCCTGAGTCCTGTCCGTTACCTGGTCCCTAGTCCCTGTTCCTGGTTCCTGTTTCCCTGTCACTCCACCCGTTCCCGTGTCCAGCCTGTCACGTGCGCTCTCACCTGCAGACCATTGCCTGTGTCATCTCCTGCCACGCCTCGCCTGCCGACACCAGCAACCAAGCCAGGGGTAGCGACCTGGGGGTCGCCTGCCGCAGCAAGTCCATCCCGCCTTGCGGCGGGCTCTGGTGAAAACCAGCGGCCCCTTAGACTCCGCTCCCTGGTGAGGTTTGTGCCATCGCTGGTGCCGGTCCAGTGGATCCACTACTCCGGGCGTTACAGTAGGCTCCAACCATGGATCCCGGCGAGGTGCCTGATCTCCGTGATGTCGCCAGAGTGGTCACTCAGCAGGCGCAACAAATCCAGAAGCAGTCACAGCAGATCCAGCAACTCACTGCCGCCTTACAGCAGCAGACTACTGCCCAGCGCACACCACCTCCTGACGCTTCTTCTTCACTCCGACTGGCCCTCCCAAGCAAGTACTCTGGGGACTCTAAGTTGTGCAGAGGATTCTTGACTCAGTGCACCATGCACATTGAACTTTTGAGTAGTCAGTTTTCCACCGAGCGCTCTAAAGTGGCTTTCATCATCAGCCTATTAGAAGGTAGAGCCCTGGCCTGGGCCACGCCACTGTGGGACCGTGATGATCCAGTTGCTGCCAATCTCCGGGCCTTCCTATTCGAGTTTCGCTCCGTCTTTGAGGAACCTGCCCGTGCTTCTTCAGCCGAGACTGCTCTCCTCAACCTCTCTCAAGGCAGCTCCTCTGTTGGTGACTACGCCATCCAGTTCCGCACCCTGGCAGCCGAATTGGACTGGAACGAGGCCGCCCTATTGGCCACCTTCAAGAAGGGCCTGTCTAGTCGTGTGAGAGACGTGCTCGCTGCCCGAGACCTGCCTACCTCCCTGAACGAACTCATTCTACTGGCCACCCGAGTTGATACTCGTTTTTCGGAGAGGGAGGAGGAGGTTCGGCATGAACATTTACTAACCCGTTCCCGTCGCCATCCCCAGCTGGCGCCGGTTTTCCAGAATCCTGACCTTTCGATGTCCCAACCCTCTCCTGAGATTCCTATGCAGGTGGAACGGGCTCACCTGACGCCTGATGAAAGAATCCGGCGCCTGGAGCAGAATCTCTGTCTCTATTGCGGTGGTTCCGATCACTTCCGGCTGGGATGTCCCCTACGTCCCCAAACATCCGGAAAATGCTCGCACCTAGGTCCGGTGGGACAGGTGTCCCTAGGTGTGAATGCCACCATTCCAAGTCTGTCTATGCCAGTTTCCATCCGGACTCTCTCAGGACGAAATCATCAGACTACTGCCTTCCTCGATTCTGGGTCAGCAGGCAGTTTTATTGCGGCAACATTGGTCCAAAGATGGCGGCTACCAGTGACCCGACTAGCCAGGCCTCTGTCTATCTCCTCGGTCACAGGCGAAATTCTTACCGACCGTGTGTACTACCAGACCGCACCTTTAGTCCTCCAGGTGGGTCCTTTACATCAAGAAGAGATATCCTTCTACGTCCTGCCCCATTCTTCCCCCGCGGTCCTCCTGGGACTCCCGTGGCTGCAAGAACATGCCCCTCAACTGGACTGGAGAACCGGGGAGATTCTCAGTTGGGGTCAGGACTGTTCCAACCAGTGTCTCAGGTCACCTCAGACCAAGTGTACTATGTCGTTTCCTGTCCCAGCCAAGCCTCTACCCGACCTACCGGCAGAAGACCAAGACTCGGCGGATGCCTTCTCTGCCGAGGTGTACCCTCTCTCCGTACCCAAGACTAAGGTCGTGTCCTCTCACCACCGGGAGAACTTACAGAAGGTCCTCGTCCACAGACCCACAGTCCCTTGCCATGTTTTACCGCCTGATCGCCTAGCACCAGTCGTCACCTCCTCGCCTCAGAGAGTACCCCCCGGAAAGACTCATGTTCACCCTGCGCTTCGAAGAGGTATTTTGAAGTGGGGTCATTCCTCGTTGGAGGCCGGGCACCCTGGAGTCCGTAAGACCGGCCAACGGATCTCTCGCCACTACTGGTGGCCTAGTCTGTTTCAAGATGTCAAAGACTTTGTGGCTTCCTGTGCCATCTGCAGGCAAGAAAGAGGGGGAGGCCAAAGGGGGGGGGTACTGTCACGGCCGCGGCGGCGTCCCGCGTTCCGGGCCGCCGCCGCGACCGCTTCCTGCCCCATGCAGCAGCCGGTGTCCATAGTCGGGGACCCGGCGCTGCTATCACCTCGGCCCCGGGGGGCGCCTCACCTCTCCACGCTCCTGTCTCCCGCTGTGCCGGCCGGCGCGCGCGTCCCCGCCTCCTAGGGCGCGCGCGCGCCGGCTGTCTCAGATTTAAAGGGGCAGTGCGCTCCTAATTGGTAGTTGCACCTAATCACTCCCCTATAAATCCCAGCATGCCCTGTCCCCTGGGTTGGAGCCTCTACATGCTTCCCATAGCGTTTGGCCCAGCTCCCTGTTGTTCCTGTGTCCTGTCCGTTACCTGGTCCCAAGTCCCTGTTCCTGAGTCCTGTCCGTTACCTGGTCCCTAGTCCCTGTTCCTGGTTCCTGTTTCCCTGTCACTCCACCCGTTCCCGTGTCCAGCCTGTCACGTGCGCTCTCACCTGCAGACCATTGCCTGTGTCATCTCCTGCCACGCCTCGCCTGCCGACACCAGCAACCAAGCCAGGGGTAGCGACCTGGGGGTCGCCTGCCGCAGCAAGTCCATCCCGCCTTGCGGCGGGCTCTGGTGAAAACCAGCGGCCCCTTAGACTCCGCTCCCTGGTGAGGTTTGTGCCATCGCTGGTGCCGGTCCAGTGGATCCACTACTCCGGGCGTTACAGGCGGAACGGATGGACTCTAAGTCCGTGCCCTCCGTTCCGCCCCTACACACCCCCTTCCCGCCCCACTGGCATACCCGGCGGAAAGGGGCGAATTGCAAATATTTTATTCGCAAATGGCCGTTTTGCGAATAAAATATTCACAATTCGCCCCTTTCCGCCGAAAAGTACGCCATTTTGGCTTGATACATGATGAGCGAAAAAGATTTCAAAAGTTCGGTTCAGCTGTTTCTCGAAATTTTGGCCTAGTAGGGCCAAATTCATGTGGATTGCACCCTTTGGGCAGTTATGGTCTGTGTTATACATGACAAGTAAGGCAAAGTTGTGCCATGTCGGCCACATGTAACGTTTGGGAAAAGTGCCTGTTTATTACACCATGTATGTGGGAGGAAAAGCAGCTAATATAATAGGGGTTTAGTGTTTTAAAAGCACGCTGCTACTACCACTACTACCAGTAAGATTGCTACTGTCGTCTTTTATAAATTATGATGTTTGGTGACTATTTTATGCAGAGACTCTATTGGAGACTACTTGTTATGTGCTAGAGGACCTCTAGCTATAAAAAGGGACTTCTAATTTAAAGGACACTATACAGATTATGTTATCACGTCACCACTACGGCAGTCACCAGACTTTGGTTTATAGGATAATTGTAATATAGACGCTGTGTCAAGTGACGCTTAAAAGTTAAAAGGGTACTCTGTACTCTAATGGATGCTGATTATCTGTGCTGTATACAAGTGCGTAACCTGACAGACAACTCACAGGATTAACTTCACCCAGGAGAGCTGTGGACAGGGTGTTTTGTCACACAAATTGACAGGACAGGAGCCATTTCACAGCTACACAGTTTACAGGATTACCCTCATGCAATCCCCCCATCTGTCCCCGATACCTAATGAACCTTTTATAACCCTCTTTAAATCTGCGTCAACCTATCTGTCTCTAACTAGTGTAATTATGTACTGATGCCATTTTGGACAAACCTTGGGATGAATTTTAGAAAAATTGGTTTGTTCCCAAATTGAAATGTTTGCAAACTTTGGAATGTATCTTGGTTTGGGAAGTTCGGAAACTCATCTATACTATGTACCTTCCTATCTAGATATAATATATACTAAAAATGAGCACTTCTGAATGCATATAACCTATAATAAATATAGTTTAAGTGTAGAAAAGTAAATTAGTACATACCTCGAGTGTGGGTTGCTAATGACACGTTTACTTCATGTTGAGGTGCCTAAAAAATATGTAAAAATATCTATCTATCTGTAACATGTATGATAGATAGATAGATAGATAGGCGATAAATAACAGATAGGGGATAGATAGATAGATAGATAGATAGATAGATAGATAGATAGATAGATAGATAGATAGATAGATAGATAGACAGACAGACAGACAATAGACTGGAGAACTAAACTTGCCTGTGTCCTGATCCGGAGCAGTGGCATTTGTGGAGGGCAAGTGACCTGAGGAGACTGGCAGCGCTGAGGAGGGAGGAAAAGATGATTGGTAGGAGCAGTGGCCGGACAGCTAGGTGGCTGCCTATAGGTGGAATCTTGCGGGCGTCCTGGCTGTTGTTGAAATCTGTCGGGCAGTGTGACGGTTGGTTGATTCTGACCACCACCTGTCACAGCACCCACCCCCTCATAGCAGAACACCCGAGCTGAACAGCACCTAGAATCAGCAACACCCCCCCCCCCTGCTCTGGCTGTACTTCCTGGTTAAGCAGTTGTAAGCTTTCCTTCAGCTGTTCAACAAGGTTCTCCACCCTGCCCATTCCACACCCAAATCTGTTGCAGAACATTTAGACTGTGTTCACACATTGCAGCTTCATTGTGTTACTGCAGTACGTTATCATTTAATTGTGGTCCCACCCACACAGCGCACTGTATTCTCTACCTGTAACACCACAGAGCACACTGTATTTTATACCTATAACACCACACAGCACGCTGTATTCTCTACCTGTAACACCACACAGCACACTGTATTCTCTACCTGTAACACCACACAGCACTGTATTCTCTACCTGTAACACCACATAGCACACTGTATTCTCTACCTGTAACACCACACAGCACGCTGTATTCTTTACCTGTAACACCACACAGCACACTGTATTCTCTACCTGTAACACCACAGAACACGCTGTATTCTCTACCTGTAACACCACACAGCACTGTATTCTCTACCTGTAACACCACACAGCACGCTGTTTTCTCTACCTGTAACACCACACAGCACTGTATTCTCTACCTGTAACACCACACAGCACACTGTATTCTCTACCTGTAATACCACACAGCACACTGTATTCTCTACCTGTAACACCACACAGCACCCTGTATTCTCTACCTGTAACACCACACAGCACACTGTATTCTCTACCTGTAATACCACACTGCACACTGTATTCTCTACCTGTAACACCACACAGCACGCTGTATTCTCTATCTGTAACACCACACAGCACACTGTATTCTCTACCTGTAACACCACACAGCACGCTGTTTTCTCTACCTGTAACACCACACAGCACACTGTATTCTCTACCTGTAATACCACACAGCACACTGTATTCTCTACCTGTAACACCACACAGCACGCTGTATTCTCTACGTGTAACACCACACTGCACACTGTATTCTCTACCTGTAACACCATGCAGCCCGCTGTATTCTCTACCTGTAACACCACACAGCACTGTATTCTCTACCTGTAACACCACACAGCACACTGTATTCTCTACCTGTAACACAACACAGCACACTGTATTCTCTACCTGTAACACCACACAGCACGCTGTATTCTCTACCTGTAACACCACACTGCACACTGTATTCTCTACCTGTAACACAACACAGCACCCTGTATTCTCTACCTGTAACACCACACTGCACACTGTATTCTCTACCTGTAACACCACACAGCACTGTATTCTCTACCTGTAACGCCACACAGCACACTGTATTCTTTACCTGTAACACCACACAGCACGCTGTATTCTCTACCTGTAACACCACACAGCACTGTATTCTCTACCTGTAACACGACACAGCACACTGTATTCTCTACCTGTAACACCACACAGCACTGTATTCTCTACCTGTAACACCACACAGCACGCTCTATTCTCTACCTGTAACACCACACAGCACACTGTATTCTCTACCTGTAACACCACACAGCACGCTCTATTCTCTACCTGTAACACCACACAGCACGCTGTATTCTCTACTTGTAACACCACAGAGCATGCTGTGTTCTCTACCTGTAATACCACACAGCACACTGTATTCTCTACCTGTAACACCACACAGCACGCTGTATTCTCTACCTGTAACACCACAGAACACGCTGTATTCTCTACCTGTAACACCACACAGCGCTGTATTCTCTACCTGTAACACCACACAGCACACTGTATTCTTTACCTGTAACACCACACAGCACGCTGTATTCTCTACCTGTAACACCACACAGCACTGTATTCTCTACCTGTAACACGACACAGCACACTGTATTCTCTACCTGTAACACCACACAGCACTGTATTCTCTACCTGTAACACCACACAGCACGCTCTATTCTCTACCTGTAACACCACACAGCACACTGTATTCTCTACCTGTAACACCACACAGCACGCTCTATTCTCTACCTGTAACACCACACAGCACGCTGTATTCTCTACTTGTAACACCACAGAGCATGCTGTGTTCTCTACCTGTAATACCACACAGCACACTGTATTCTCTACCTGTAACACCACACAGCACTGTATTCTCTACCTGTAACACCACAGAACACGCTGTATTCTCTACCTGTAACACCACACAGCACTGTATTCTCTACCTGTAACACCACAGAGCATGCTGTATTCTCTACCTGTAACACCACACAGCACACTGTATTCTCTACCTGTAACACCACACAGCACGCTGTATTCTCTACCTGTAACACCACACAGCACGCTGTATTCTCTACCTGTAACACCACACAGCACACTGTATTCTCTCCCTCTAACACCACACAGCGCGCTGTATTCTCTACCTGTAACACCACACAGCACGCTGTATTCTCTACCTGTAACACCACACAGCACGCTGTATTCTCTACCTGTAACCCCACACAGCACCCTGTATTCTCTACCTGTAACACCACAGAGCACACTGTATTCTCTACCTGTAACACCACACAGCACGCTGTATTCTCTACCTGTAACACCACACAGCACCCTGTATTCTCTACCTGTAACACCACACAGCACACTGTATTCTCTACCTGTAACATCACACAGCACGCTGTATTCTCTACCTGTAACACCACACAGCACGCTGTATTCTCTACCTGTAACACTACATAGCACGCTGTATTCTCTACCTGTAACACCACACAGCATGCTGTATTCTCTACCTGTAACACCACAGAGCATGCTGTATTCTCTACCTGTAACACCACACAGCACGCTGTATTCTCTACCTGTAACACTACACAGCACACTGTATTCTCTACCTGTAACACCACACAGCATGCTGTATTCTCTACCTGTAACACCACACAGCACACTGTATTCTCTACCTGTAACACCACACAGCACACTGTATTCTCTACCTGTAACACCACACAGCACACTGTATTCTCTACCTGTAACACGACACAGCACTTAACTTTTAATGTACTTTTAATTTTTTTTCCGTAATTCCCTTTTAAATGCAGGAGTGTTACAAATTCAAACAATCTGATTGGTGTTGGAAAGTGTCCATCAAGTGTCAAGATTCCGTGAGTTAAACTGGTTAGTTAACCCTTCAAGTGTCCAAGTTCTGTGACATACTATAGTTTATTGCGTTACAATACAACGCACAGACATATATCCCGGAACTTTGTGTAACATTAAAACTTTTGAAAAGCGGAAGGCAAGTGCAAAGGGACGAGGACGGGGGTGAGGAAATGATGGCGCAGGCACAAGCCATTGGAAACTTTGGCTTTGGTATCCAGGAGCACATTGATCTGGGAATTCAATCTGAACCAAACACAGGAATTTATGTCCTGTATTTCTATGTGCTTCTTGGGCGACCTCGAATCAAAATTGCTGACAATAAGCGCAAAGCTGGCACTATTGCTGCAAAGCACAAAATATTCAAAAAAGAAGCCATGCACTGCTTCCAACAGAAGTATGATGGAATAAGCCACCGTGGAAAATAAGCTTCTTCTATTATTTCAATAAAAATTCAATTATAGGCCCAGCACGCTTGCCATGGATGCTGTCTTTAACGTCAATGTCTTCAATGTTGAAGGAGTACCTGGCCGATCATCACCCTGTCCTCCACGATCCCCCTGTACCCTATAATTATTGGGTCCCCAAGCTGGAAACATGGCTACAACTGTCCTGTCCTGCTACTGTCCTGCTGCCTTGGAGATACTGGCCTGCCGTGTCGCCAGCGTTCTCTATGACAGGGTATTCAGCACAAGGGTATTTTTTGGAGGTCTCAAACTCAATTTATGAAGCCCTCAAAAAGTTAAGTTTGAGGCCCTTGAAGTCAGCTCTCACCTCAAGGGCCTCTAACTCCATTTATGTGTAATGAAGGGCGTCTGGAAGTGCTAGATGACTTTAAAGAGGATGTTTCTGACCATATAACACACACACAATGACAATAACGGTAGATTCTGTTTGATTTCGCCCCATGCCTATGCTATATGTGGTTATCATAGGCAACGTGATTTGAAGGGCTGCATCAAAATGGGGGTTTTTTTTCACTTATAATTTGGCTTTATGTCCATGCTAACGTAGATGAAAGAAGGTTTCCTGGTGTGTTTTTTTTGCTATCCCAGTTGCATTCCAGGGGTGATTGAATCAATATTTGAGGAGTCCTTGTGGACTTGGTGACATCTAAGGGCCCTATTCCACAGTAACGATAATCGGCCGGATCGGCCTCATTTGGCCCGATTCGGCCGATTATCGTTCGGTGAAATAGAGAGAACGATCAGCTGATGATCGTGTCATCAGCTGATCGTTCATTTAGGGCCAGACCTAAAATCATAGTTCCCCCACCACGCATCGCTACGGTTGAATAGCAGTGCGCGGCGGGTGACCGACGATTTGACAAGCAGCAGCAGCAGCATCATACATTACCTGTCCAGGCTTCTTCTCCGCTCTGTCTTCATCCCCGGGTCCCGCGCGCTCTATCTTCAGAATGGCCGGCCGGTGTGATTGGCTGAGAGCTCCGTCAGCTGACCGGCCATTCTGAGGATAGAGCGCGCGGGACCCGGGGATGACGATCGCGCAGAGAAGAAGCCTGGACAGGTAATGTATGATGCTGCAAGGGCTGCAAGGACATCGGTAACAATGTCCTTGCAGCCCTCACTCAACGATCATTGAGCCATGGAATAGGCCCAGTAAACGAGTGCCGATCTAGCAGATCGCCGCTCGTTTACATTGTTAATCGGGCCCTCCTCGGCCCGTGGAATAGGACCCTTAGTGGTCGAATTTAAGTTTCCAAGAAGCAAGCATTTTTCTCCCATTGACTTTAATAGGATTCAATATTCAATCGAATCTATTCGCTGTCTATTTGAATTGAATTTCGAACTTTTAAATATTTTACTACTCGCTCATCTTTGGTAAAAAATATTATATTGGTGAAACTACTTTGGAATTCAAAAATCGTATAAACCAATACAGATACACCATCAGAAAAAAACATCTAAACTTACCTGTCTCGTATAATTTTGTAAAGGCTGGACAAAGTAAACGGGATCTGAGATGTGTTTTGATTGAGTGGGTCTTCCAACCTGAAGGGGGAATCAGACAAATGATTTTGAAAAAAGAGAACTGTGCTGGATTTTTTTAACTTGAAGCATTAGGTCCTGGGGGCCTTAAAGTGACATCTTTGCCCACCAATTGACATCTTTGCCCAACCGCTTTTACCTTCAGATAGCTGCTTTTTATCCAAGATCTGTCCTGGGGTCCGTTCAGCATGCCTCTCCGTCCCTCCTCCACGCCTCCTCATCATTAGGAGTGCTCCTTGGCAGGATTTTTCCTATTGACCGCCTGTCTCAACACTGCACAGGTGCCTTAACAATCCAGCACATGTGCAGTGTTCACACAGGTGATGAATAGGAGAAATTGTTATAGGGGCGTTTCTCATAATGAAGAGGGCGGGCAGGAGGGATGGAGGGGTGTCGCAATCCTAGGGCATGGGTACTCTAGGCCACGCCAACTTGACACAGAGCTGCAAGTTTAAAAGTAGTTTTTTAGGACCTTAATTGCATCACCTGCCATACTAGTTAGTACGGTTGAAAAAAAACACACGTCCATGAACCAAGGAGGAGATGGGTGAAAGAAAGGGGGGGTGGATGATAGGTAGATTCTATACATATGAATAAATATTATTTTGGTCCAAGAACTTGCCTAAGCCTGTTATGAAGCCCTCTACTGTTTTTGCTGTGACCAGATCACATACATAAATACATAATATAAAAGCTGAGCTCTCATTTGTTACTTTGGGCAAGTACTGCGATGTGTATTTGTGTGTGTGGTATTTTGTAGTATAGCAGAACTATTTATTATGTTTAACAATACTATACATGTTTGTCTTGTTTGAACATATTGTATTCCTCCATAGCATTAGTCAATAACCATTACCTGTATCTCTTGGCTTTTGGCTTGAAAGACCTCAAGATATTTAGAGTACATGTTTTCTCGTATAACAATTATAGAGATGGTTTGAAGCGTCGGAATCGGAGTTTCTGACAAGTACTTTATAATGCTGCTTAAAATCGCCTTGATGGACTCTTCAGGATCAATGCGAGCCATGCCTGAAACACAAAATGCAACTACATGTGTATTATCCTAATTAAGGCTATGTTCACACTACGTAAAAGTACGGGTGAACAATGCCTATTGTTGGATGGGATCCCGGCCGGGGCGTATACACATCGTACGCGCTCTGGCCGGGATCCTGCACGGGGCCGCAAATAATTCAATGAATTGCGGCCGTAGGAAACCCTGTCAGTTCACTCAGTGAAGTGAGCGGCTCCGGCCACTTGCTTCACTGTGTGCTATGGGAAGTTCTGATGCGGGCGCGCGCTGATGCGCCCGCATCAGAACCCTGCGGCTGAAAGATAATCCAGACGGTACTTAAAGGACAAGTGCCATGAAAAACTTTTTCCCAGTAATTGAAGCACATTACAAAGTTATATAACTCTGTAATATGCTTCAATCACCTATCTGCCTCCCTTCCCTGTCTTTTCCCCCCTACACCCCCCACACCCCCCACCAGGAAGTGTCCTGACTCACACAGACCTGATCATCACCAAGCTCTTCTCTCAGCTCCTTCTCCTGTTACACTAGCCTCCCCCCTCCCCTGCCTTGTCAGGTGACAGGCTTGCTCAGCTCCCATTGGCTGAACAATTGCAAGCCATCACTTGTCACATCTCACTTGCTTATCTTCCCTCAGACTGACTCGGGCACATAGACAGCTCCCCCCTCCCCTCATACCCTCTCTCCTGCTGCCGTGGACTCAGTGAAGGAGTCATGTCACTAGAGAAGATAAGCTGAGCAAGCAGAGTCACCTGACAAGGAGGGGAGGGGGAGGCTGGTGTAACAGGACCTAGAGCAGCCCTCCTGCTGATGACTCATCCTCACAAGAAGGAGCTGCCTGGTGACGGTGACGACAGTAATCAGGTCTGTGTGAGTCAGGACACTTCCTGGTGGGGGGTGGAGGGGGGAAAAGACAGGGAAGGGAGGCAGATAGGTGATTGAAGCATATTACACAGTTATATAACTTTGTAATGTGCTTCAATTACTGGGGAAAAGTTTTTCATGGCACTTGTCCTTTAAGTACCGGCCGGGATGATCCCGGCAGAAAGGCCGGTCTCTATACGTAGTGTGCACATAGCCTAAAGGGGGACTCCAGATACTAAAAATACTCTTGTTCCCCCCTTCTATATGTATGGATACATTTTTTTCCGTTTACGCCATGCAGTTTTAATAACATTATATTTTAATAGTTTTGACATTACATTGTTAGTATTGATTTTATACCTTTTTGTTTTAAAATTGGGAAGGGGGGGGGGTGATTAGACTCCTAGTTCCTCATAAATAATCTCTGTGGCCAGCAGTAGTTGCTGGCTATTAGTGTTCCTGCTACGCTAAGCGTGTTCTTGCTGTTACTTGTAGTTCTCCTGATCCTTTTGCTCGGTCTCTGATTTCTCTGTTTTACTGCCTGCCCAGACCATTTTTGCTTGACCTTGACTACCCAACTGCTTCCGTTTTTGTACCTTAGCTGCCCGCTGTTATTGACCAGGACTGTTTACCTCGCCTTATTGTGATTGTTTGTTTGTCATACCTTACCAGCGTAGGGACCGTCCTCGTGGTTGTCCACAGCTGCCTAGGGCTGTCTTGGGGCAAATAGGCAGGGACAGTGGGCGGGGTCAGCTTAGGGCTCGCTGTCCATGTCTTGTCAGACTGCCTTTTGCCATACATGACACTAAAATTTTAATTTGGGGAATACCTCTTTAAAGGGGTACTTTGATGAAAACTTTTTTTCCCCTTCATATTAATGGGTGTGAGACAGTTATATAGATTTGTAATTTATTCCTATTTAAAAATCTAAAGTCTTCCAGTACTTATCCGCTGCTGTATGTCCTGCAGGATGTCTGTATGTCTGCTGCCACCTCTGTGTGTGTCAGGAACTGTAGGAACAGTAGCAAATCCCCATAGAAAACCTCTCCTGCTTTGGACAGTTCCTGACATGGACAGAGGTGGCAGCAGAGAGCACTGTGTCAGACTGGAAAGAATACACCACTTCCTACAGAGCATACAGCAATTGATAGGTGCTGGAAAGCTTTAGATCTTTAAATAGAAGTACATTACAAATCTATATACCCTTTGGCTGACTACAACCCTTACACTCTTTTAGCTATGGCTGACTTACCTGTTCCGATGGGTGGCAGCGCAAGACTCACAAAACCATTTTTAGCACATTCCACCAAAATTATGTTTATTACGCCTTCAAAAGCCGGCACAGTGGTTGGTCCAATAACATGCATGATTTTCTTGCCTTTAAGTCCCCCTCCATTTGTTATTACAACTTGTCCTTGTTGTAAATGCCCTAAAAAATAGACTTTGTTCAGTTCAAGTATCACATGACTATTGTGTATCATCTAGGCAGGTTGTGGACTCTATTGGCATCAATAGATCAGGATATACCATAACTTGTGGATTTGGATCAGAAGCATAACCAGTGCACCATGATCACCATACAGCATAGGTGTCTGATTTTTTTTTTTTGGGGGGGGGGGCTCTTCTATAAACAATACATGGAGCATGTACTGACCCATCGCTGCATGCAACAGGGAAAGTTGAGGGTCTAGACTTTTTCTTCTTTATAGACACTTATGAGACCCTGTTTTAGGGGCTGGAATACCCCTTTAACACCATAAAAGGGGTGCTCCAAAGGAAAAAAAAATATTTTCAGATCAAGTGGTGTCACAAAGTTATGCAGGAAGTGGTGTATTCTCTTCAGTCTGACACAGTGCTCTCTACTGCCACCTCTGTCCATGTCAGGAAGTGTCCAGAACAGTAGCAAATCCCCATAGAAAACCTCTCCTGCTCTGGACAGTTCCTGACATGGACAGAGGTGGCAGCAGAGAGCACTGTGTGAGACCATGAACTTGCTCCATGGCTGGTGAACAATGCAGATGTCCCGGCAAACTCTGACTAAGAGGTAACGTAACTAATATACACAAACTCTCAGTAAATAGAAGGGTCGGTATTGCTTACATTAGGGGAATAAAACATACCGATTCTCCTGCATTCCTCCTTAACAGTGTCTCCGGCTGCAGCCAGTATAGCTCCAGATATCCCTGTAAACACATGAAGAATAATTATACCTGTTATCAGAATATAATGTACGGCAGCCTGAACCAGAACATGCGGTAAAGACAGTCATCTCTTCACTCTGCTGCTGTGCCCTGACTGCTATCTGGTCATGTAGGCTGTCCTTCGACAACCCCTCCCCCTCCAGCGTAACAGATGGGCCTGCGTCCTGTACGCCATTATTATCACTGGCCTCCTCTGTGACTCTGGGGGCTCTGACATAGAGAATCACGCCCATAGAGGACCACCAACATGTCTAGATACCAGTCATTTACATACAGTGAAGGAAGTTTTCAAACTAGATTTTTTAGGGGTATGTGTAACACGGAAATAAAGTATTTATATGTTGGGGAACACTGTCTCTGGCTATATTACACTATGTTAATAGTTTCTGCACTGATTTTGTGATGATTGGTTCCTTTTAACCCCTTCAAGACAGAGCCCATTAATGCATGAATGTCCGGGTCAAATTAATGCAATGTTCCTCCCCGCCTTCTAAGAGCCATAGTGCTTTTATTTTTCCACCTACAGGGCTGGTTGAGGTGTAATTTTTTGCGCCATGATCTCTATTTTTTTTATTTTTTTATTTAATAATGTTTTTATTGTTTTCACATAGAATACTTTAAAATCAATGAACACCATTAACAAAGACAACCATATATATATATATATATATATATATATATCCCCCTCCCCCCTGTTAGACAGAAATACACTCCCATAAACAACACAATTAACTTCCTGATGCAGTATACTTCGCAGGGCGCCAATATTACCTAATCTAAATAATTCTTCATCCCTTCACCACCCCTCCTATTACTATACTAATTACATTAATGACTACCATATTCCTATAGGCGGTCCTGCCCCATCCCCCCTCTGAAAGGCCAGGCCACAGGCCGGAGCCGACCCCACAACCGACCCAACTCCGCCACACAACACTAAATAAATAAATAAATAAATCATTAAATAAAAATTAACTATATAGATACACGTATAAAGGCATATACACGTACATACACACATATATACACGTGCATCTTCCTATACACAAGTAAACCAGAAAAATAAACAAATTACCACCCCCTTTGACCTTCCTCTCTGCACCTCCTTTCATTCTCTATTTTTTATTAATATCATATTGGTGGAACAGAAAAATTTTGATCGCTCTTTATTCATTTTTATTATTTCATTTTTAATTTTTTATATAATTTTAAAAAGATCAGCAATCTTGGTGGGGTTTTTTTCATTTACACGGATTACCCCCCGCCTGTCGGTACACGCGATCAGAACCCCCGCAGCAATCACTCAGGAACTTGTACCTTAAACACTGCAATCGCTATCGTTTAAGGGGTTAATGAGAGGCAGCTGCGGGGTCGCAGTTTCCTCTCATTATCCTCAGCTCCTGGGACACTGATGTGTGAGGGACCTCTCTCACTGCAGCTGCCCCGTACACATCAAACCCCTTTAGTGTCAGGAATGTATATATTCATTCCTACTGCATGGGGTATGTGCAGTAGGAACATATATATACAGATTGCTGGGGTTAAGCATCTCTAAGTACATCAGTATTTATATTCCGTTTTAGGAAGAAAACAGCATCTCATTTTCTTCTTAACCACTGTATACTTACCAAATTGCTGGTTAAGTGTCTTGTTTGTTAAGTTTACAACACAGTCTGAGGCCTGGAGAGTGATGTCTCCTTTGATTAACTCTATTTTCGTCCCACAAGCTGAGAAGTGATGATAATATACCTGAGAACAGAGAGCAAAAGATGTATATAAATGATATCTAGTACAATAACCTTACTTCAATAAAGACTGTCACATTTTTATGAGTTCTTAAAAAAGAAGTCCAGAGGAGGGAGGGAATTTTTTTGGAATGGGGGTGGGGGAACATAGAAAAAGAAGTTATTAGAGATGAGCGAACCTGGAGCATGCTCGAGTCGATCCGAACCCGAACTTTCGGCATTTGATTAGCGGTGGCTGCTGAAGTTGGATGAAGCCCTAAGGCTATGTGGAAAACATGGATATAGTCATTGGCTGTATCCATGTTTTCCAGACAACCTTAGAGCTTTATCCAAGTTCAGCAGCCCCCGCTAATCAAATACCGATCGTTGGGGTTTGGATCGACTCGAACCCGATCCCGGTTCGCTCACCTCTAGAAGTTATATCTACCCGATGCGGTGCCCGCGCAGAGCCGTGTCCTGCTCCTGGACCCGGCCGACAGTCTTCTTAGCTTCCTAGCTACCCTCCCTGGCTCCCGTGCAGCTATGTCACGACCCGGCTGACAGATGCCCTGATCGGCAAGTCAGGCACTGAGGCGGGACACCACTGCTGTCACTGATTGGCTGAGCAGGCTAAATCCCACTCATTTGTGACATGTCAGCTGAGCCGTGAGGCACCCTGAAGCTGAGAGAAGATGACCCCGGCGGGGTACTGGAGCCCTGGGATGCGGCTCAGCATGGAGGCCGGTAAGCATACTGTCTTTATTATGTTTCTCCATTGTGGGCAATGATTGACGACCCCCCCCCTCCCCCGGACTTCTTTAATCATCGCATGGCCATTGGGTCACCAAGGCTTCCTACTTTTCTTCCTATGGTAAGAACTGGATGCCTCTATGGTAAGAATGTAATTCCCATATAAGCAAGTTATCCCTTCTCCATATGCTGTACGGTGAGGGTCTGACCATTGGGCCCCCCCAAACCCAAGACTAAGGCAAAAATCTTTGGAACTTTACAGTGGCCTTCTAGAGAATGAATATACTACTGTACATGCACGCTTGCTTATCAGTCATTTTGGGGAAATGTCCCAGTTCTCAGGATTAGCAGTAGCCCCACTGATCAGCATGTTATCCTCTGTCCCGTGGATAGAGGATACCATCTTGCAATGGAAATACACTGGAAATGTACTGGAAACAAGTACTGGATTATCAGATTCTTTGGATTTTATGATGCTAAACTAAAGCAATTACATTGTATCATGCTCTAATTGTTACATCTTATTGTTACGCATTTGATTACCTGTGTCTGAAGAAGTTGGATGCAGCCCTATGGTTGCCTGCAAAACATGGATATAGCCATAGTCTGTATCCATGTTTTCCAGGGCTCCCTAGGGCTGAATCCAACTTCTTCAGCCACCGGTACTCAAGAGAGTATACAAGAGAGAATACAGAGAGATCAGATTTAGGAGTTGCGATCAGCTCTATTATTCTGTAATTCAACTAAGCGTATGCTCAATTTTTTAAAATTAAAGACCCATTTAGTTTGACCTTCATCAAAACATTTGAAAACTTTTCTGATGGTCATGAATCTTCGACTGTAGCATATAGTAGATACAAGTTCAGGAACAGCTTGGTCAGTGTATGCACCAGCACGCCTCATGCCATGTATAGCCCGCTGCTGCCATGTTCCTAGAGAGGGAAGCTCTGCGCTAGGGAGGGTAGCGGGACAGCAAGCCCTCAGTGATCTACTACAGTGATCATAACTACATACCTTGTAATTCTGGAAAAAACTGCAATAAATGTCATAAACGCTCGGTTCAAATATGACAATAACAATCTCAGAGATGTTGGTCCTTGTGGTGGGGTCCTTTAGGTATTCTTCAATTCCTGTCATGATGAATATAAAAGAGCTATGTGCATCTAGATTAGCTGACCCTAAATGTAAAGAAAAAAAAACTATGAAAGGAGACACTTCACACTAACACACTCCAAAATATATAAAATAACATTTTTGTCCATAGCAAAGTGTTAAAGAAACAGCACCACCAAGGCAAATACTGCAGGCTGGCGCTGCCCCTTACTCCTCCCCCCTCCTTGATTGATGTTCTGGGTACTGCAGGCTGGCGCCCCCCCCCCCCCTTCCTCCTTGATTGATGTTCTGGGTACTGCAGGCTGGTCCTCCCCCTTAATCCTCCCCTATACTTGATTGATGTTCTGGGTACTGCAGGCTGGCGCCCCTCCTTCCTCCTTTATTGATGGTGTGGGTACTGCAGGCTGGCGCCCCCCCCCCCCTTCCTCCTTTATTGATGTTCTGGGTACTGCAGGCTGGCGCCCCTCCTTCCTCCTTTATTGATGGTGTGGGTACTGCAGGCTGGCGCCCCCCCCCCCCTTCCTCCTTTATTGATGGTGTGGGAACTGCAGGCTGTGGCCCCTCCTTACTCCTCCCCCTCCTAGATGTTCTGGGTTGACTGCCTGCCCAGCCGTATTGATAAACCACAGAGAACCAAGAGAAATGATAAATCATGTTTACATGACTTGCTGGGAGAACTGGATGGTTATGGAAATGCAAAGTGATTCCATCTTCCATGTTTAGTTGAATAAACTCATATGAGCTTGAACCCATTCACACCGTACCTGTCCCCATTGCTGGGAGACTGACGCTCCGCATGTCGTGGTGGTCACAGGTTTTAAGAACTTTCATTACAAAAGTAGAAATTCTTTCCGGTTTAACGTGAATTAGATGAATTATATGTTTGCATTTTAGATTTCCAGCTGATGTTATAACATAGCCATTGTGGGGGAACTTAGCTGAAAAATAAGTAAAAAAAAGAAAAAGAAAAAAATCAATGTTGTAACACTGACATGTAAAAACAATATATAGTTAAAATGCACAAGCCTGGAGGACAGAAATGGCTGCACATCGCACCCATGGTTGATACGAAAGCTTGTTCAGCTACATTAAAAACCAACACCAGAAGTTAGTACAGTATATAATTTGATGAAACCATATTGCCTCATGTACCACGTGCAGGTCTATGATACACATGAGTCCCTATGCTAAACAACATTGTGCCGGTCAGCGATCGCCAAACTCGGCAAAGCAAGTGCAAGCAGGGAAGGCGGGCACCTGTGCACACATGGTAAGTACCTCCTCTTTCTTCCATTCTACCTGTTGGTGCAGTGGTGAGTATTAAAACCTTGTTCACACTTGTCTTGCTTGGTGACCGCCTTATCCATCAGCGGTGCCTGCAGGGTGTGGGGGGGCCCTTGGGGTTTGGTTCTGTGATGGTGGGGTTGCAAGGCTATTCTGAGGCCCCCCCTCCCCTGTTGTCGCTTGCTTTGCGGAGTTGGCGGTCGCTGACCGACAGTGTTGATTTAGTGTAGGGACTCATGTGGGCCAGGGGACCTACACGTGGTACATGAGGCAATTTCTGTCCTCCAGGCTTGTACAATATATAGTTAATTTGGGGGTGGGTGAGGGGGGGAATAAAGTACTCCCAAAGTTGTAGGCCATACCAATGCTATGTGTTCCATGATGAGAAAGGGTAGACAATATGGTCTATTACATACAGTAGGTTGTCCAAACTCTTTCTGATTGGAGCAGCCATGGCGTATAGCTTTGCTGTAGCCAATGTAATTTGCATGGCAGCATAGCTTAATGGAGAAATGGCTGTATATTATATTAATATGTATGTATGTACAGTATGTGTATAATAGATGAGCACAGCTTTGCCAGACAACAGGACCAATGGGAACTGCTGCACACATTTTCGAGAAGTGACTCTCTACATGGAACAACCCTAATAAGGTACGAATGTGTAATCTTCTGTAGTTACCACTATGGGGCGTCAGTGCAAATATACAGAGATGGACAGATATGTTCATACCTAAACGTGCACATTCGTCCTTTACAGTAGGTCCTGCTGCAGTCAGGATAGATTTAGATACACCTGCAAGAATAAAGTATTGGTATTTCCATCCACCATGAAATAAAAACGTGGATCTGTATGGATCTCACCAATTGATCTCAGCTGTGTGGGTGCATCCTAAACCCCTTCCCCCTGCAGTTTATTAGAAGAAAAAAAGATTTCCAAAATCCTAGGAGGGAGCTCAGTGAACATGGTTTAATATTCCAATAGGAGCTGTATAATTCCCTGTTCAGTGAGCGCAG
The DNA here is from genome assembly GCF_027789765.1 of Dendropsophus ebraccatus. NCBI lineage: Eukaryota > Metazoa > Chordata > Amphibia > Anura > Hylidae > Dendropsophus > Dendropsophus ebraccatus. The sequence continues at coordinate 21,133,575 of NC_091462.1, read as the reverse complement.
GAAAACATTATTTTGTAATGTTACTCTATGGCGGTGTGAAAGGGAAATAAAAGATTTAGCGCTCAGAAAAAGTAACAGAAAAGTAGACCTGTGAACCCTATAAAAAATGTTAAATAGTCTGTGTACTATAGGCATTGTTTATTCACCCCCTTGATGATGCCGCGGTCACAGCAAAACATGTTGGGAGACTCTAAATTTAACAGTATTCTTAGCGACAGATGAGACAAGGACAAAAGGGAATCCAGTAGACAACTAATTGATATGAATATACTGTGATGGTGTGCATCAAACTTTTTTCCAGGAATTTCTAGAAAGACCTATCCCCCCCAGGATTCCTTGTCCATAAGATGATGTGGCCATCTGTTCATCAAAACTAAAAAGTAACCTGCCATAAACACTATAGGAAAGAATTCAAAGTGTAGAACTAAATACAGAATTATCTCTTTCATACAGAGCAGTCGTATGATTAGGGCCATGGGTACGTAACTCACGGCTCTATTCCTTCCTATGGAAGTACTGGTAAGAGCCGAGTACGCCGTAAGAACGTAAGAACGATGTACTCAGTTCTTTTCATCACTCCTTAGGAATGATTAGAACCACAGGTTGCATGCTGTACCTGCGGCACTATTCATTACACAGAAGCCGGGGGTTGATCGGTCCACGATCTCTTACTTTTCCCCTATCCACAGGAGTTAATTTGGCCCGGACAATCTCTTTAAGGAAACCTGATAGTTTGAAAAAAAATCTTACCAAAGTTTTGGTCCAGTGTTGCGTTACTTAAGTTGACTATGAAATCTGTTCTTTCAGCAGTGATATCGCCCTTTTTCACCTTCACAGATGTTCCACAAATTACTACTTCACTCATGATGGCGTCTTCTCCTGATATAAAACCCTCATAAGTTACTTGGTTTCATCCCTAAAAAATGGATAAGATGTAGGAAACATTGAGGGCATTCATGTCCGTTTGGCACTGATCCTGGGTGGGTTATTATACTGAGGTCAGTAAAGGTTATGACTAAGGAGAAGGGGGAAGAAGTGTTAAAGATGGAGAAAGTGACCATTCTTGAAATGGACTGTACTCTGGAGTTATTGTCAGGATAAAACAGGAAACTTCCCAAAAACTTTAACACAGAGTTAAAAGTGCGCCACTCTCCGCCATGCCACCAATTGCTAGAACGAGTCAGGAGAAGCTCTCGGCTTGGCACAGATTTTATAGCAAGTCTATGGATCCCATATCCCACAATGAGCCGGGGAGGGAAGTGCTTAGCAATCATTGGAAGTGTGTTCATTGTTGTAAGTGTGGTGCTCCAAAATTAAGATTTTGAAATTAAAATTAAGGTTAAACTCTCTCTTGCTGTTTGACTGACTGGTGCTATATAGGGCCGTTGTGGAAAGTGTGTAAGCAGACAGACCAAGAACATGTTTTTAGATTGTTTAGTGTTTGCCCTCCGTATGAGAAGAACTCCCTATTTTAGATGTTCTGTAAGAAAACACCTGGTATGGACTATCCTCTTGTGTCTGGTGCCTGCTTAACACCACCTTTGCTCCACTCCAAATAGTACATTGTGTGACACCCCTGAAAGTATAGTGAGCAACACCATTGAAGGGCTAACCCAAAGAGTCACTGCTGTGACTACCCAGCTAGGAGATTGCTCACGCAAGTAAAGTGAGTGGGATGCAGTATGACACCAACCTACACCAATCGTTACACAACATCTTCAATATCCGACACCCCGAAGTGATAAGGAGACTACTGTGGGAAAAACCCACAGTGGAGGTAACCACAAGCCTTGCAAGCTGTCTCCCTGGTACAAAACACATTAGAAAGGTGCAAAACTTGGTAAAAAAAAAAAAACAACAACAACTAACAAACGCTAAGTGTTCGGATGATGTTGCCGAACCCCAACATTTTGACAGATCCACTGATCACTACAGAAATTTTCCGTGTGAATTTTTTTGTTCAGTACTCACAAGGTGGAGAGGTGGAAACCAGCATATAGTGCATCCTTAATGTGATACTCCCATCAGTCCCACCGTGGCCTGGATTAGTACAGTGATGAATAGCTGGTAGAGGGGTGGTATATTAAGAGTACAGTCTCCCGTCCATCCTATGCTGCACTCACACGGAAGTAAGATAGTGATGTTTATTGTGTAACTAGGGAATTTCCAGGCATCAGGAAACGCCCCTACCCTGACAACACTTTCACTTTTCCACCTCTATTTACCTGAGTACACTTTCACTTTTAGATTATTAAATGCTTAAAGCACCCCCTAAGCCTATAGAGATATTGGCATTGCTGAAAAGCAAGGTCTTGAGGTTGGTGTTCTGTCAGCTCAGCCTGAGGTGTTAGTGTTGTGACGCCAGTGCTAGTCCAGCACACAGGTGTGATGTCAATACCTGCTTTTTTATAGTATGGCTGGCTGTGTTCCCCAAATGGTTGGTAACCTGCCGGGTTGCACTGGGTCCCTTGGGCTCTTGTTAGGGCAGTTCTGAGTGGCAACTGACCCACCTGGACTGTCGGTACGCCGCCACCCACAGAAAGGGGAAAAATAACCCAAGGGGGGACATTTGCAAAGCATCTGCTCGAGGCATACCCCAGGGAGAAGGTGCAGATTCGCCCCTTCTCCCTGGTGTACGCCTCCCGTATGCCCTGCTCGCCCAATGGGCGGGCTGGGGGAGCTTGAGGGAGCATGACAAGAATGGGAGGAGGCATGGCCTCCTCCCATGCCTCATTCATCATGAGTTACGCCTGCTCGCAGGTGTAAATCATGATCCAAATGTACACCTGCTGGAAGCAGGTGTAGATTTAGTACGCCGGGCGCAGGTTCCGGCGCCCGGCCGGCCGGATTCACTAAGGGGTGCACGCCTGCCGGGGAAAGGGGGCGGGGCCTAATATAAGACCGGCGTACTTCTTAAATCCCCCCCAATGCGTGCAGTTGTGTGTGTATCAGTACTGGTGGATGACAGTGTCCAAGTAGTATAAACATAGAACTGTAAGACTTCTCATTACAGCAGTACACGTTTTCACTATTAGATAAATCTTTACACAAAGTGCTTGACCCTTTGTGCTAGAGGAGATGCTTGAGAGTAGCAAGAAAGAGAGGTAGTTATAGCGGTGCATGTAAATTAGAGTGGAGTAGAGGAGAGGAGTTGGCCAGAGGAGCCCCAACCCAGTGTAGCAATGTACTCTGCTGGAACCTGGAGATATCTTTGTAGTGGTGTTATTTGTACTTGTGTTTAGACTTTGGTCTGACCACCTTCTGCTCCCTGGTATCGTCGAACCCATCCCAGTAGGGTAGTATAAGCCCCAGCCGTGGTTATCTGGGTTTAACTAGGTGTCCAAGGTGTCCCTGTTACCTGCACTGCGCGATAGGATACGTACTGGCTGCTTTGTCCTATCGAGGGTAGTTCCTCTGTCTGTCAGGATACTGCCCTGCTCTTTGTAGACGTGTTCTCGGCGTGGGTCAGGGTGTTCCTTGGTTACCTCCCTTTAGTGTGCTTAGCACTGCATAGTATATAAAGTAGTAGTAGTAAGAAACAGGTTGGTCTCTAACTGCATCTGTACATTTCTGTGTCTGGTCTCTCACTTTGTGTCCCCAACAGGGGTCCTGGCATCAGCTAGGCCCTGGCTTAACTTCAGCAGGAACAGTGTTTTTTGTGTCCTTCCTCTGTGAGAAACTGGATAACATTAACACTACTCTGCACTTCCTCCACCAGTGTAAACTCCTCCTACAGGGGCTTGTAGTGTGTCTCTCTGTGAGTGGTGTGCAGGAGAAAGGAGAAAGATCACAGGCTAAAAGAGAAGAGCATCTCCTATAGGTCAGCATAAAACACATGGTACACAAAATCTTTAAAGGGAACCTGTCACCCCCCGTGCCGGGGTGACAGGCTCCCGACCCCCCGTTAGAGCCCCCTATACTCACCTAATTCCGCCGGGTCCCGCTTCTGGAGGTGGTCATGTGACGGAGATCTCAGCCGCTGCAGCCCGGCGCGCGCGCTGAGAGATGAGTCCAACGCTCATAGAGAATGATGGAGCGCTGGACTCTCCTGTCATTCTCTATGGGTGTTGGACTCATCTCTCAACGCGCATGCCCAATACATATAAACACAACCCATATAAATATAAAATACTGACACCTAGTGGTAAAGCTTTAGAGTACCTCACCACCACTTTAAACTGAGAGAAAAAAATACTTTTTTTTTGACAGGTGCATAGGAGAGACAAAAACACCAGTGGTGGGACACCACAATAGCTGCTGCAGCTACTGCTGCTGGGAAGTTCCCCACAATGTGCTGAAAGGTTCCACATTGCGTTTTTAATATAAATTTTAGAGATAAACACAACTTTAGGCCTCTTGTACATGTTCTGTGTTTCTCTCCGTAATTGCAGACGGTCTACGGATCTATTACTTTAAATGGCTCCATTCACTTATCTGTATGTGTTATGGGGCTGTGATCTGTGCTGCAAAAAAAACAGGTAGAACCTACTACAGACCATAGTACGAAGGCCTTTCTGCCAACCCTCATATTATATAAGGCCCCTCTGTGCCATTCCTATATACTATAAGGCCCCTCTTTGCAGCTCCCATATTGTATTATACCCCTCTCCACAAGCCCTATATAGCAATAGGCCCCTCTGTGCGTCCCCTATACTCCCCTCTGTGGCTAAATTCACAGTTTTAGTTAATGAAAAAATCTTAGAAATAAAGCTAGAAGATATGAGGAATTTGAAGTTTTGGGGAAAATGTGTCCAGTAAGGAAAGATGTGGGGAAGAGGGAAGAAGTAGAACAGTAGCAAATCCCACAGAAAACCTCTCCTGCTCTGGACAGTTCCTGACATGGACAGAGGTGGCAGCAGAGAGCACTGTGTCAGACTGGAATGAATACACCACTTCCTGCAGGACATATAGCAGCTGATAAATACTGGAGGAAATCTGTATAACTTTCTGGCACCAGTTGATTTAAAAACTTTTTCTCTGGTGTACCCCTTTAAGAGACAGGATCCTGAATAGAAAAACTTGTTCTGCTTGTTGTTATCGTCAATAGTGCTTGACTTTCCTTGTACTGTAACTCCACTCCCAGTGCGTGATAGCTATACTAACAACAAAAAAACAACTTAACCCCTTAGTGACCGCGGCTATATGTGTTTTTATCGTGGTGACTAAGGGGCCTCATGCTACGTCACCACCATTTATACAATGGCAGCCCGCCACAGGTCTCTCATGCCAGGATTGGGGGAGCTCAACTGTCCGTATGAGCTGTCAGGACTTGAGAAACCTCAGATTCTGGCAGTTTAACCAGTTTCATGCCAAGATTACATAAAAAGTGTTTCTGTTGTGTGATTACTGTCATTACTGGACACTTAGTATTTCACATAATGTCACTGTTTTTACTCATTGTTTCCCGTTACACCATTGTGAGTGTGTTTCTTCCTCCCCACCCCTCTCCCTCAGGGACTGGTTTACCTCCAGTCTTACACTGGAGCAGTCTAAAGGTTCTTTTACACCAAACAAATTTTGTCTGCCCACAACGGCATGCGAATGTGGATTAGTACTGATGAACGAACTTCAGAAAAGTGTCCGGGTTTGGCCTCATGTCCGAATCCAAACACTCAGCATTTAGCTCCCGATTCCTGGAATCCTGGAAAATATGTGCAGCAGTCTGGAGTGAGGGGATCTCAGGGAGTTACTGTATGATGAATAAGTAAAGAAATATCCTGTCACAGGCCGAGTGGTAATAACTTTCTCCCTGTTCCTGAGGTAAATACTGTCACAAAGGTTAAAGTGACACTGACACTGTTTTGCTACCTGGGCGGGGCTTCTCGACCGAACCCATGGTGGAAGAGGACCCTGCCCGCGAGGATTTACAATCTATAAGGGCTTAAAATAGATTGTAAGCCCTCACGGGCAGGGTCCTTCTCCCCCATGTACCAGTATGCCATTTGCCTTCATGTAATGTGTTTTTGATCTTGTATTGTTCCTGTTTGTTACCCCTATCGCTTGTATAGTGCTCTGGAATTAAGGGCGCTCTATAAATAAATAAATGATCATAATCTCTCTACATGGCCGAGATGGGTCACTGATGTTACAATTATTGGTGTGTATGGGTGGAGTCGCCCATGAGTTGTGGTGCTGACTCCAGTAAATTTCCTCAAAGAAATCTCCTCACAGACTGTAGTCCTCTCAGAGGATGTTACTCCTTCTGCAGCTGCACTCAACTCACCATGGAATTCCTGCACCAACTGCCTCTTAAAGTGACTCTGTACCCACGATCTGACCCTCCCAAACCACTTGTACCTTCAGATAGCTGCTTTTAATCCAAGATCTGTCCTGGGGTCCGTTCGGCAGGGGATGCAGTTATTGTCCTAAAAAACAACTTTTAAACTTGCATCCCCGTGCCCAACGGACGGGGCTTAGGGTATCTGTGCCCTAACTTTGCACCACCCCTCTGTCCCTCCTCCCCACAATCCTTATCATTAGGAATGCCACTGGAACATTTTCTCCTGTCTGAACATTGCACAGGTGCCTTAACGATCCAGCCCATGTTCAGCATTCACACAGCTGATGAATAGGAGACAATCTGCCTGGAGCATTCCTAATGATGAGGAGGGCGGGGAGCAGGGACAGAGAGGGTGTGCCAGCGTAATGCATACACAATCTAAGCCCCGGCCGTTGGGCATGGGGCTGCCAGTTTAAAAGTTGTTTTTTAGGACAATAACTGCATCACCTGCCGAACAGACCAAAGGACAGATCTTGGATTAAAAGCAGCTATCTGATGGTACAAGCGGTTTGGGGGGTCAGATTGTGGGTACAGAGTCGCTTTAAGGGGAGCTCATTAGAATAGCCCCACCTTCTTTCTGGACCTTTCTCCTAGCTTGTGTAGTAGGCTCTGTGCACATGGAGCAAAATGACAGTTTATGAGAGGCTCACGCGCCTCCTCTCTACGTGCTGAAGATGGACATGTCCATTCTTCAGCACATAGAGAAGCAGAGAGAGGAGATGCGCGAGCCTCCCATAGACTGTCATTATGACAGGGAGGCTGGCGGGATTCCGCGACGGACAATTCCTCCAGCTTTGCTCCGTGTGCACGGAGCTGTACACTAAAGAGGTAGTTGGTGTTGCTATGGTAACTCCCTGATGTGGTGTGTAGATGTATAGCTATAATGCCCCATCTCCAGCATGGCTCCTTTCTATAATACAATAAAGTAAAACCAATATATTAATAAATTTATGTCAATACAATACAGGATCCATTCTCTGCCCAACCTTAGGGAAAACCCCAGCTCTTGTACACCACACATGGATACAGCCATTACCTGCATCCATATTTTCCCGGCAGGCCTAGGGTGGCAACCAACTTTTCCAGACACCGGGAGCTGAATGCAGAGTGTTTGGATTGAGCCACATGGCCGGACCCGGACACTTTTCTGAAGTTTGCTCATCACTACCGATCAGTGAGATTGGAGCTTGTTTACGGGGCCTGGCTGCACAAATGATCACTGCATTGTTCATGCAGCCATTTATATATATTGATATCGGCAATATGTTTCATACTGGGAGATGTGCGTCTGATAGCGATACATTTTACCGCTCGCACAAAAGATGACAAGCAGCCATTTTCCTGCTTCTCGGCTAATCACTGATCCTTTCACACAGGCTAAATTATCGACCAAATCAGCGTTTCTAAAAGAGCCCGGTGGGATGACTGCTCCCATGTGTTCCAGGCCGGGTTTTTCCTGGCCTAGAAAATTCAGGAGATCAGCAGAGCTATGGGAATGATTCCAGCTCTGGAGTTTGTTTTGAACTGCAGCTGGGAAGCCGGTGAGTGTTTCTGAGCTGTGATATCCCACCTGTCTACATCCGGGTGGGTGAACTCACAACTGACACTAAGCCGTGAGTTTTGTCTCGTCCACTTGGACTTTATGTTTCTATTGTTTGATAGTGAAATTAGTTTTCTTTTCAGCTGTATTTTCTGAACTGAAAATAACAGGACTGCCATTGTGTTTGAACCATATACAGAAAGAGACTTTCTATTGCCTTTAAAACTAATCTCTACCCCATGTATATCTTCATGCCGGCATGTAAGCTTGCTGGCTCTCTGACTTGCATCCACAATTCTACTCGACTATTGGACTGGGCTCCATGGTCCTTTTCTCTGGTATGTCCTCAGACATGTCAGAAATTATTTTGGGGTCTTAGGCCTCATTCACACATTCCCTGTTCCAAATGGAACACGGGTGTGGAGATGCCCTGGCAGCATCTATGATAAGATGTACTTGAAGCGGGGGAACTGTATATATATATATATATATATATATATATATATATATATATATGCGCCGCGCTGTAATAAAGCAGCCGTGCAGCGTGGAGTATATTCATAGAGTTCCCCCGCTCCTAGCATCTTATCACAGATGCAGCTCAGGAGGGGGGACTCCGTTACAGGCCTTCAAGGTCCATGTTACGTGCGGACGTGTGAATGCGGCCTTAGATACAGCTGGGAGAAGTATGCTGCAGTGCCCTCCACCCCTGACTGACTGAACATTCAAATTTTTTTGCTTCATAGACTATAATGAAGTGACGGGATCTGATTTGATGTACAGACGGTGAATTAGGCGCTAACTCTAACAGACTGGGAGTACACATGGGGGGAGATTTATCAAACATGGTGTAAAGTGAAACTGGCTCAGTTGCCCCTAGCAACCAATCAGATTCCACTTTTTATTCCTCACAGACTCTTTGAAAAATGAAAGGTGGAATCTCATTGGTTGCTAGGGGGCAACTGAGCCAGTTTCACTCTACACCATGTATGATAAATCTCCCCCGAGGTGCGCTATTTTCTAGTATTTCCATGATTTTTTTTTTTAATGCATACAGCTTACTATGCACACCAGTGTTGAGCGGATCTGTCAAAATGGTCGGGTTCAGCAACGTTACCTGAACCCGAACACTCTGCGTTTGATTCCCTGCAGCTGTAGGAGGTGGATGCCATCCTAGGGCTGCCAGGAAAACATGGATACAATCTAAGGCTATGTTCACAAGGTGTAGAAACAATGACCACTAGGCATGAACGGCCATTGTTTAACGTTACCTACAGCCGGAATTAATGATCATGAATTCCGTCCGTAGGTAACGTTAAAGAACGGCCGCTCATGACGAACGGTTGTTGTTTCCACAGTGTGTGAACATAGCTTATAGCTGTATCAATGTTTTTCAGTACTCCCTAGGGCAGCATCCAACTTCTCCAACCGGGGAGAGGGGGGGATCAAACGCAGAGCGTTCAGGTTTAGGTAACATTGCCAAACCCAAACATTTTGACAGATCTGCTCAATGCTAATGTTACATATGTTGTATAGCCACCTGTGGGCGGCCATGTTACAAGACCATACTGTACTTTTTTTCCACAAAGATGGGAATTAGATAAACAACGTCTTAGCCTGCTTTTTTTTTTTTTTTTTTTCTTGAGTTTCTTTGAACTCAATAACTAGAAACACAGCACTCGGCTAAGCGCTTCTCTCTGCTCTTTAACCCCCAAACCCCCAACGTTCATCACCTCTGATGTGTCTCAATGACAGCATTTCAGTCCTGTGTGAACATACACTTTAGAAAGGATATGTAACGCATATGCCTCTGGGCTTGTTTTCCTGATCCCATTAGATCTATGTAATACAGTCCCTGACCTTTGACACAGAAAATATAGTGAAAGTGAAAGTGACGGATTGGTTGAAGTGATCTTTTAGTTTCTTTTCTGCTGCCGGATGTGTTGAGCTCTAGGGCGAGTCTCGTAGTCCTCCTTCTTAGGATTCTCTTCGGTTCGCTGTCTCCGGTGAGTCTATATGTATTCACTTAGTTCCTTTGATTGCTATAAAATATGTATAAAACTATCTCTGTGTACAGTGTCTCCATAGTCTGAGTATTCCTCCGTGTTACCACAGGTTCCCGCCCGTCTGCCACTTCCTGCTCTGTCGTGTGCTGCATAGTCTCATAGTCTTCACTAAGGGTGTTGTGGAGCGTTCGCTTTGGCTGTCCAGGCATGATGGGAATGTAGTTTTGTTACAGCTGGAGGACGAAAGGTTCCCCATCCCTGCTGTATAGTGTAGTGATCTCCAAATAGTGGCTCACCAGCTGGTGCAAAACTACAACTCCCATCATGCCTTGACGCGATGGGAATTGTGTCATGTTGTCTCTGAAAGAAAGTGGCCATGGTTTTTGTAGCGCTGGATAACCCCTTTAAAGGAGGGAATGTCTCATCAGAACATGATCTATTATTTAATTCAAGTTTTTACGTTAAACATATTATTTTTTTTTTCTTTCATTTTACAATCTATATTAAAAAATAATCCTGAAAAGAAGTTTTTATTTTGGCCACTATTCCTAAAGGGAACCCGTCACTATAAAAATGCTACCCAAGCTATCTGCATCATGTTTTAGAGCAGAAGGAGCTGAGCAGATTGATTTATATATATCTTTATGAGAAAAGATTCAGCATAACTTGCAATTTATCAATTGAAATCTCTGATGTTACCATACTAAAGAGTCCAGTCTATTGAGTGACCCCGCCCACTGGACTCAACACAAAATGTGCAGGGATTTCATTCAACAAGTTATACTGAATCTTTTACCACAAAGATATATATCAATTTGCCCAGCTCTTCCTGCTCTATAACATGATGACGATCAATTGGATAGCATTGTCTTGGTGACAGGTTCTCTTTAAAACTAAAGGGCCTATTGCACTAAAAGATTATCGAGTTTACTTGGCTGATTACTGACCGTTCAGGCCAATAATTAGACATGAGCGAGCCAGGCCAATGTCCGGGTTTGTCTTCCTGGTCCATGGAAACAGTCCAAGTCCAACCAGCCTATGACCTAGGGCCACGTTCCCCATGGAGCAGGCAGACAGCGGGATTCAATTGCCGATGGTTCGGGTTGGTATGAATCCAAACCTCGGCGTTACTTGCTCATCTCTACCGATAATTGTTTAGTGTAGCGCATGTTTGAAAGGCAATGATCAGCAGACATGCATGATGTTGGCTCTTCGTGGTCTTTCAACATGCTGAAAGATCACGATTATGTCAGTGACTGTCCGCTGCTCGTCGCCCTGTGTAACAGACGGCTGCTGTCTTCAATAGGCAGCCCAATCGATCTAATGGTCATTGAGGCAGCCCCTCCTGCTCCTCTCTGCGCGTGCAATAGCCCAGGTAGCAAGCGGGGAACAAGAGGGAAGCAACCAGGTCGGCCGACCCTTCCCCAGGAAAATTGCACCGTATAATACAGCCTTACGGCTTATACTGGATGCCATAGAGTGTGAAGCTGCGGGCCGGCATTGACAACATATTGATAAACGCGCTGATACATGGTGCTAGCAGAGCTAAAAGTTTTTAAATCTTCACGAGACTAAAAGGGCTTGTCCAGCGAAAATCTTTTTCTTTCAAATAAACTGGTGTTGAAAAGTTGAAGTTACATAGATTTGTGATTTACTACTTTTAAAAAATCTCAAGTCTTCCCATACTTATTAGCTACTATTTGTCATAGAGGATTTTTTTTTTCTTTTTTTAGTCTGACACAGCGCTCTCTGCTGACATCTCTGGCCGAGACAGGAACTCTGTCTCGGTTTTCTATGAAACCCCATAGAAAACCTCTCCTGCTCTGGGCAGTTCCTGTCTCGGCCAGAGATGTCAGCAGAGAGCACTGTGTCAGACTAAAAATAAAATAACATTTCCTGCATGACATATAGTAGCTAATAAGTATGGGAAGACTTGAGATTTTTTAAAAGTAGCAAATTAAAAATCTATATAACTTTCTGACACCAGTTGATTTGAAAGAAAAAGATTTTCGCTGGACAACCCCTTTTAAGATTTATGAAGCTCTTTTGGCGTCATATTGATACATGACGCCAGGAGTTCCTGATTCCGGCCTGAAACTTCACGCTCCGTGGCATCTGTCATCTACAGAGCGTGAGAATAAAGGCCCTATTGCACTAAACAATTATCAGCCATACTTGGCCGATTACCGGATGTTCTGGCCAATAATTGTTTGGTGTAGTAGGACATGGTAAAAGGCCACAATCAACCAAAAGGTTGGCTGGTTATATCAACGCTTTCATTTCAGTGACTGTCTGTTACATGTCGCCCCACGCAACAGGAGTGGCGGCAGAAGGCTGTTGCTGACTAGAATAGGCAGCCCGGGAAATCTAGGGATCGTCCGGGCAGTTCCTCTTGCTGCTCCCCACTCGCTGTCTGCGTGTAATAGCACAGGCAGGGAGCAGGGAATGAGGGGGAAGCAAGGGCTGAACTCACAGGTCGGCGCTCACTGCCTCCTCAATATCGTACCGTGTAATACAGCCATAAGCCCTTAAAGTGTGCCTGTCATCATAAAAAAAAACTTTTGACATGTCATAGAGACATGTGAAAAGTATTGATCGGTACCGATTAGGAGATAAAGCTGGGAGAGGACTGCGCTGCAGCACATCCACTCCTTGCTCTGAATTTTAAAAAAGAGCTGGACTTATTATGGGCTCCTATGGAGCTCGATTTTTTTTTTTTTTTTTTTTTTTTTTTTTTTTTTATTATTTTTTTTTTTTACTCTGAGCGGGGAGTGGACACGCTGCAGCTGCAGGTCTCTCCTGATCGAACAGACCCGGACTGATCAAAACTTTTGACATGTCTCTGACGTGTTAAAAGTTTTATATGACAGGTACACTTTAAGCTGTTTCTGTACAGATCACTTCCCAGCAGTGCCCTCCTTATCAATACCGGCAGGTGATACCAGTATGTACATAGACAGGAATACAATGAGAAGTGACGCCAGTATATAGATAATGGAGGTAAACACAAGGTATATAGATAACAGTTAACACAATAGCTGTTGCTCACAAATCAGCCTGCCCCTCCCTTGTGGAATCAGCTCACAGAACATGCTCACAGATGTGTCCTATACAAGAATAGGGTCTGAAGATGTTTATGGTGTCTATGTCCATGAGGCTTGCCGTAACCAAGTTCAGGTAATACTTTCAGTTTCCCCCTTTAAGGACCACGTCATTGCTGCACTAAATAAACAAATCTAATTTATTTTGGTTCCTACACAACAAAACACAGAGCTGGATGTGGCAGATCACATCTATAGACCCATCTCTAATATACCTATGTTATAGCATTATTATAATAAAGTAACGTTTTTGTTCATTTCAGATCAGTAAAAAACATGAGTGACACTATTGAGCAGTTAAGAAAAGACCTGGAAATATATAAGGTAATATTTTTTCATAGTTTTTAAATCCACTATTGCATTAGCTGAATGTACGAAACAAAGGGGGGAATTACATGATTAGTGCTCTGAAATATATATATATATATATATATATATATATATATATATACACACAAAAGTGCTGTTTATACTAAAGTAACTTACATCCCTGTACTGTTTTTCTCCCACACGGATTTTATAAGACCCTGGTTTCCTCTCTGAACTGGGACCCTGCTGTTATGCATCAGTGCAGACTTCCCACAATCCTCCTTGGTTTGCAGGCTTAGTGGAGACCAACTGCTAGTACTTTCTGGAGATTGCAGTTGAATTGAGCATGTCTAACCCCCTTAGTGGGTCATAACCAATGGCAGCAGGTTATTATTAAAATAATGCAAGCAGATGGGGGATTAGTAAGTCTATGTCTCTCACATCATCAGAACAACAGGACAACATCAGAAATTCTTTTACCTGGAAAACATGTTTAATCTCATATAATGCACTGGTTTTCACCTAATAAAACAACCCCTTTAAGTGCAGCCCCTCTCACCCATGCCACATCTATTATCATGCCTCTCTAAGCTAGCATAGAATTTTATGACGTGCCATGCTGTGCCCCCTGCTTGCCCACTTGGCGAGCTTGATGGGTTTGTCCTATGGGTAGATCTTACATCTGTCCATTAGATCACACAAAATGTGAACAATATGCAATTGAAATAGAATGGTCTGATGTCTAGCGCTTACAACATTGTTACGGGGCTTGCTTCCTCATGTTCTTTGATTCCCTCTCTGTTTATCCACCTAATGTGTCCAGTGCTAGTGGTCACACGTGCTCAGTAGCCCAGTCCCAACACCGAATCCTCATGTGCACAGGTGGCCAAGAGAATTTCTACTGTTGTGCAGCCACTAATAGGATGCTGCTTTTCCCACCAGATTAGGTGGACGTTCTGAGAGGGAATCAAAAGAACAGCAGGGGCGCCATATCAAGTATGGAACAGCAATATCTAGGTTCAAGGACATTTTAAAGGAGAAGTCCAGCAAAAAATTTTATTAAAGTATTCTATTGCCCCCCCAAAAATTATAGGAGTCACCAATATAAGCTTATTATGGGAAATGCTTATATAGTGCATTTTTTCTCTGCACTTACTACTGCATCAAGGCTTCACTTCCTGGATAACATGGTGATGTCACTTCCTGGATAACATGGGGATGTCATGACCCGACTCCCAGAGCTGTGCGGGCTGTGGCTGCTGGAGAGGATGATGAAAGAGGGATGCTCAGTGTCTGTCCAGTGCCCTGTGTCCCTCAGTGTCCCCCTGCCATCATCCTCTCCAGCAGCCACAGCCAGCACAGCTCTGGGAGTTGAGTCGTGACATCACCATGTTATCCAGGAAGTGACATCACCATGTTATCCAGGAAGTGACATCACCATGTTATCCAGGAAGTGACATCACCATGTTATCCAGGAAGTGAAGCCTTGATGCAGTAAAAAGTGCAGGGGGAAAAAAAGGACTTTACGTGCATTTCCCATAATAAGTGTTTATTGGTGATTTGGGGGGGGGGGGGGGGCAATACAATACTTTGATAAAAATTTTCGCTGGACTTCTCCTTTAAAAAAATAAAATAAAATGAGAGCTTACTAGTGTTTTTCTTGGTCTATCCTAGTAGATTATTATTGATTTGTGGGACAACCCTAATTCTTTACCTGACTATTGCTGCTGCTGATGTCGTAGGAATAAGAATGATCATCTTCTCATTTCTTAAGGAACAATGTCAGGAAGAACAAAGACGTTATTTGGAGACACAGATGGCTAAGCTAGAGGCAGATGATCGTCAGGAAGAGGCACAAAAACAACTGGATCAACTGGTAAAGAAGCTGGAAGAAACTAAGGAGACACTGGTCGAAAAGGAGAGTACTTACAAAGTAAGAGAGTCCATATAGCATTCACTGTAGGTCAAGTATCCACAGAGACTAGAATAAAGGGTCCTTTTTAAAAATAGCGCCTCTCTTGTCTATGGGCTTTATCTGGTAATACTGCTCAGGCCAATGCATTTTTTTTTTTATTCATTTTTAGAGTGAGGTTCAAAGACTACAAAGAGAAAAAGCTGAACTGGAAAAAGATGTCGCTGAGCTTGATTATAGAATGAAGGAGTGCATGGAAACATGCGACAAGTTAAGAAACAAATTACAGGTAAGTAGAGTGGAAAACACATTAAAAAAAATTATACAAAAAAGAATTTTCGGATAAGGTTAAATTTAGAGATGAGCGAACCGGGTTTGGGTTCATCCGAACCCGAACTTTCGGCATTTTATTAGCGGTGGCTGCTGAACTTTAATAAAGCTCTAAGGTTGTCTGGAAAACATGGATACAGCCAATGACTATATCCATGTTTTCCACATAGCCTTAGGGCTTTATCCAACTTCAGCAGCCACTGCTAATCAAATGCCGAAAGTTCAGGTTCGGATGGACTCGAGCATGCTTGAGATTCACTCATCTCTTAAAAATTCTTAAAAATTGTACCCATAAAAATACAATGGCTGTTGACTGAAACTTTGTTTGGCTGACAGCTACTGTATGTCTCCAAATCCCCTCTATAAACATATATTTTTGGACAAATGTTCATGTGTTCTAAATAGAGGAGGAGTAAGCCACTGCCAGACACCACTTATCTCTCCCAGAACAAAATGATTGGGCAGTTAAAACACAACTTCCCCTATCCCTCTCTCCCGAAAGATGTCAAGAGGCCCTCATGCACATCAGTCTTTGTTCCAAAATTGTTGATTTCGCCTAACTTTATTGTAATGTGTAGGGGGGGTCTTAAAGGTGTGGCTGTGTCATGGTAACATACACTCACCGGCCACTTTATTAGGTACACCATGCTAATAACAGGTTGGACCCCCTTTTGCCTTCAGAACTGCCTCAATTCTTCGTGGCATAGATACAACAAGGTGCTGGAAGCATTCCTCAGAGATTTTGGTCCATATGGACATGATGGCATCACACAGTTGCCGCAGATTTGTCGGCTGCACATCCATGATGCGAATCTCCCGTTCCACCACATCCCAAAGATGCTCTATTGGATTGAGATCTGGTGACTGTGGAGGCCATTTGAGTACAGTGAACTCATTGTTATGTTCAAGAAACCAGTCTGAGATGATTCTAGCTTTATGACATGGCGCATTATCCTGCTGAAAGTAGCCATCAGATGTTGGGTACATTGTGGTCATAAAGGGATGGACATGGTCAGCAACAATACTCAGGTAGGCTGTGGCGTTGCAACAATGCTCAATTGGTACCAAGGGGCCCAAAGAGTGCCAAGAAAATATTCCCCACACCATGACACCACCACCACCAGCCTGAACCGTTGATACAAGGCAGGATGGATCCATGCTTTCATGTTGTTGACACCAAATTCTGACCCTACCATCCGAATGTCGCAGCAGAAATCGAGACTCATCAGACCAGGCAACGTTTTTCCAATTTTTCTACTGTCCAATTTCGATGAGCTTGTGCAAATTGTAGCCTCAATTTCCTGTTCTTAGCTGAAAGGAGTAGCACCCGGTGTGGTCTTCTGCTGCTGTAGCCCATCTGCCTCAAAGTTGGAGGTACTGTGCGTTCAGAGATGCTCTTCTGCCTACCTTGGTTGTAACGTTTGGCTATTTGAGTCACTGTTGCCTTTCTATCAGCTCAAACCAGTCTGCCCATTCTCCTCTGACCTCTGGCATCAACAAGGCATTTCTGCCCACAGAACTGCCGCTCACTGGATGTTTTTTTTTTTTTTTTCGGACCATTCTCTGTAAACCCTAGAGATGGTTGTGCGTGAAAATCCCAGTAGATCAGCAGTTTCTGAAATACTCAGACCAGCCCTTCTGGCACCAACAACCATGCCACGTTCAAAGGCACTCAAATCACCTTTCTTCCCCATACTGATGCTCGGTTTGAACTGCAGGAGATTGTCTTTACCATGTCTACATGCCTAAATGCACTGAGTTGCCGCCATGTGATTGGCTGATTAGAAATTAAGTGGTAACGTGCAGTTGGACAGGTGTACCTAATAAAGTGGCCGGTGAGTGTATGCTTGCCATCTTACACCTATACTTGAAGCAAAACCACAACTAGAGATGAGCGAATCTCAAGCATGCTCGAGTCCATCCGAACCTGAACTTTCGGCATTTGATTAGCGGTGGCTGCTGAAGTTGGATAAAGCCCTAAGGCTATGTGGAAAACATGGATATAGTCATTGGCTGTATCCATGTTTTCCAGACAACCTTAGAGCTTTATCCAAGTTCAGCAGCCCCAGCTAATCAAATACCGAACGTTCGGGTTCGGATCGACTCGAACCCGAACCCGAATCGCTCATCTCTAACCACAATAGATAGGGCTGCCACAAAGCTGTTTGGTGCCCGCACTGTAGTGTGAACGGGGTTGGAATCAGTTGGCTCAGGTCCTTGTGTAGTAGTAGCACCAATGCATGGCAAGGTGTGAAGGGTCATGGCTTCCTCCTACACCGGATTTGCTATGAATTCTGTGATTTAGGGTGCCTTCACATGTACCGGATGCCTATGGGGTCACATACCCGCAGCGGGATTTTCACTCTGCTGCGGATATGTGACCCGCCCCTTTAACCCCCGTCCGCCCGCAGCCCCGGCCCGAAGCATACACTACCTGCTCGGCGCCGCCGCTGTGTAAAGCTCCCCTCGCTCCTCATCAGCCAATCAGTGCACGGCAGCACTGATTGGCTGATGAGGACTGAGGGGAGTCGGGAGCTTCACACAGCCGCGGCGCCGAACAGGTAGTGTATGCTTCGGGCCGGGGATCAAAGGGGCTGGGTCACATCCACTGCAGGTATGTGACCCCATAGGCCTTCATTATACCAGGATACCCCCCCTTCCCAAAGACCTAGAGACAAGTACATGGGCTAGAGCAAAGAGTACCATGTGCCTCCATGCCCTAACAGCTATCTAACAGTGTCAGCCGTTTGCAGTATATCCATTCTTCTCTTCAACATAATTTCTCCAATTCCATTAACATTATTGATCTGTACCAGATCCTTACTTTTAGTTCTGTCTCTACATCAGATCAACAACACATTGCCGCACAAGAACATAAACTACACGACAGGGGAATCAGGTGCGGAACATCCTTCAGACATCTCTTACACCTGTCAGATGTTGATTCAACAACCATACGTCTTACACGGTGGACAGGCTCTGGTGACATTTGAAGATGAGAAAGGTACAGTATGTATAAAAAAAATGGAGGGATAACTAGAGATGGCCGAACTTACAACTTACAAACCTGAACACTCAGTATTTGAAACCTGATGGTTGGAGAAGATGGACGCAGCCCTAAAACTTACTGTAGTGTCGCCCATCTCTAGTGGTAACCTAATAAGCCTCATGGATCATGGCCAATAAAGCCAAAAAGTAAAAAGTAGAGAAGATACCCATTGAGGTCTAATAGGACATTGTAGAGTTAGGCTATGTTCACACTACGTAAAAGTACAGCCATTGTAGCCATCGGCAACAACGGCCGTTCTTTGTGAGGTGTGGACATAGCTTTAATTTCAATGGGATCCTGGCTGGAGCGTATACATATCATATACGCTCCGGCCGGGATCCTGTGCGGCGCCGCAAATAACTGACATGTCAGTTTTCTGCGGCCGCAATTCAATGAATTGCGGCCGTAGGAAACCCTGTCAGTTCACACAATGAAGCAAGCGGCTCCGGCTTGGGAGGTTCTGATGCGGGTGCACGCTCATGCGCCCGCATCAGAACACTGCGGCCGGAAAGATCACCCGGCCCGGCCGGCAGGAATGATCCGGGCAGAGACCGGCCATTCCGTGGCGGGTCACGGAACGGCCGGTCTCTCACAGCACGTGAACATGGCCTTAAGCTGTATTCCCATGTTCTCTGCTCCGTGACGAGGAAGGCCTGTAATGGAGTCTCCCCTGCCCGGACAGCATCTGTGATAAGATGCTGGGAGCGGGGGAACTGTACTCATATGCGCCGTGCTGTAATGAATCAGGGGCGTGCGGTGCTGTCATTACATATGAGTACAGTTCCCCCGCTCCCAGCATCTTATCACAGATGCTGTCCGGGCAGGGGAGACTCCGTTACAGGCATTCCTCATCCGTTTTCCGGAGCCTTAGAGCCCTATTCCACGGGGCGATTATCGTTCGGTTAATTGTTAACAATAAACGACCGCTATTGCGAACGGCCTGAAATCATTCACCCAATTACAGGGAGCGATGATTGTTACTTATGATCGTTCTTGCGGTCGTCTTGTCGTCGCTATTGCGGTCGTCGCTACTGCAAATGACCGAACGACGTCTTATTCCATGCGAACGATTTGCGAATGAGCAACGATAAAAATAGGTCCAGGTCTCATTAAGCGATCAACGATTTCTCATTCGTCGTTTAATCGTTAACTGCTATTCAACTGAACGATTATCGCTTCATTCTGAACGATTTGATGATAATCATCCCATGGAATAGGGCCCTTACAGTCTGACTAGATGCTTGGGCAGCTGTTTAGCTTTTTACACTAGTTTATGGGAGCTGCAATCTTATAGATTTTGAAAACAAGTATTTTTTCATAGTTGTGATTTAGTTACGTGATTCCATATACAGTGTTACATAGACTTCTCATTCAGGACCAGTTATACATTGCATTTATTTTTATTTGGTGTGGTTTTCCCTGTAAGCAATACCATTATATGTTAATAGTTTGAATTTTGATGCTAAATATCTCACCTTTTTTTTGCACAATTTATATATATATATTTTTTCATTTGCATATGGGGATTTTATTAGCGGAGGTATTTTTGTTAGAATTTTTTTTACAACTATTAATTTCTCATACAGTTCAATGCAGTGTCTGAGGTACACTGTATTAGTAGAGGTAAAAGGATTATGCAGTGCTACAAAAACATGGCCACTTTCTTCCAGAGACAGCACCACTCTTGTCTTCAGTTCAGGTGCGGTTTGCAATCAAGCTCCATTCACTTCAATAGAACTGAGTAGCAAAACCTGCACCCAAACTGGGGCTGTCTCTGGAAGAGAGTGGCCATGTTTTTGTAGCGCTGGATAACCCCTTTAATATGGCAGGCACAGATGATTGCTGTACCTGCCTTGTAGGGAATAGACTAAATTCCCAAGTCTGCTGTATACTTCTCCACACAACTGCCTCCATATACAGCCCAATGATGATCATGAAGAAGTTAATCGATGGCCTGCCGTTAAGATAGACCATAAATATATTAGCCTTGGAGATTTGACACCCAGCACTATCAGCAGAAAGCAGGTTGTCATAACCTGCACGCAGTGAAAACAGCCAGAAGCAGACAGCTCCATATACTGTGTAGTGGCCATGCTGGGTTACTGCAGCTCAACTCCCAATTTTTTCAGTGGGATATGAGGTGCAGTAAGGGTGGGTTCACACTAAGTAATTCTCGCGGATAAACTCAGCGGAATTCCGTCGGCTGTCCACGCGCCTTTCTGCCGGCTCCATAGACACCATTCTATGGGCCACGTATTCCGCTATCCGCCGAAAGAAGTGACATGTCACTTCTTTCGGCGGATAGAGGAATACGCCAGCCCATAGAATGGTGTCTATGGAGCCGTCAGAAAGGCACGCGGCCGTGCGTGCGGACATACTGCGGAATTCCGCAGAGTTTTTCTGCGAGAATTCCATAGTGTGAACCCACCCTAATATAGCATAAATCTGCTCCCAGTTCCATTCACCGTATACATGGACACATTGGCTGTGGCAAACATCTGCTTGGTGGGGTGTCGGACCCCCACCAGATAGAAGTTGTCAAGTATCAGGATTCAATATATTTTTTGTAAATCTTTTTTTCCGCAGTGGCCCAACGTATTATTAAAAAAGGAAGACATAATGTTGACTTCAACAACAGACATGAAGAAGTGAGAACATATAACATAGAACTTGGTGGAATCTTGAAATTTGAGGTACAAAAGAATATTAAGAAAACCTACTATTTGTTATTTTATTTATTTATTTTAATAAAGGGAAGTCCCCCACAGTCCCCTGTGAGAGTCCGCAGGGAATCTACAGTAAAAAAACGAGATGCTGCAAACACTGCCCCACTGTGGAAGACCCATGTATTACATGAACAACCTATTGATTTCAATGAAAAAATGTGCTATACTTCATTTTACCTGCGGAGGTGCTATAAGGAATTGAACTGTCTTTAGATTACAGCAGCTGTGGGTCTCAGCAGAGGGAATCCTGATAGTATGTGTTAATATATCGACAGGTGACCCTACTGAGAAGTTATTTACATCATATATAGGGCTATAATGTACAGTGGTTCTACAAGTAGTAAGCAGTGTGACCCTGACATTTATTTATTGTGTCTTTATATACCATTGGTTGTTGACATAGGCCCATGTCTGTTTTTATCACTTGCTGACATATATCTTGGGATATATCTTAATTTCCTTACTCTTCTACTTCATAGATCAACATGACCATCTCCACCACCAAGGTGAAGGTTACTAACCTCCCTCCTGGCCTCCCTGAGGATACCCTAAAGGATAAACTGGAGCTTGCCTTCTACAAGTCTAACATAGGAGGTGGAGAAGTAGAGTCGGTGGAATACAACAGGGACGATAATTCTGCCTGCATCACTTATAAGGAGAGTGGAGGTATGTGTTTGGTCTGGCTATAATTCCGTTTTCTCTCGGGTGTTACTACCCAAAAAGAAATGGGGAAATGGTTTCTGTGGGCAGGCTGATCCCTGGAGCGCCACAGCCAGTCACGCTTATGGGCTTAACAGGGTCTCCCTCATTCCTAACCTATCACAGGGCCGACTTAGTAGTATAAAGTGTGAGGTAGGCTAGTTTGGGTCAGTAGTTCTTCTAGAGTTGTGTTAGTGTGAGTGTTTTCCTGTGGAGATGTGTCATGGGCCTGGCCCGGAGGCCAGGAACCATCGCTGGGTCACTGCCCTGAATCACAGTGTGCATGGAGAATTTTATTCTTTATTCCTTTTTAACCCACCTGATACCCTAGCTACAGTATGTCTGGCTAGGGCACCTCGTGGTGAGGCTGTGGTGACAAGGCACGGGATAAACTCTATCCATGTTGGGTGGCATTCTCTTCAAAGTTCCTGATGATGACTCCAGGATTACAAGTGCTAGGTTTCCTTAGAGGTCGCCCGACGGCTAGCTTCTCCCACTATGTGGGCCTACGTTCCTGGTCCTGTGTCACTCCGAGCCCACAAGATAGCTTAGGTGGATGTTCATTCCTGTGAATTCAAGTGACAGGCCCCCCAACTGAGTACCCTAGGATCTGAGTACCCAAGGTAGTCTACTACTACCAGTAGTACCAGCTTATCTGTGTACTGACTACTGTAACAAGAGACTGTAATAGGATTTCTGTAAACCTGTTCCTGTTTAAGATATCTGGACTCAGTAATTGTCGCTCCAGGGATAGGCGCATACCACTCCTGGCCACCTTGACAAACGCCTCTTTTACAACAACATTTCCCCTAGCTACACAACATCTAGCAACCCCAGGTTACTGCAGCTTGACAATAGTGCAGGTCACTGGAACTCTTTATGAGGAATATGTAGAAGATATGACCCCCTTGGATGACCCCTTTGGATAAAGCGTGTTGCTCCTGGGCAAACCAAGAGCTCTGCTGGGGCAGGGTGGTCTCTCTATTACCATACTTTATTCACACTAATTCCCCTTCATTTGCAATCCACAAAAAAATGTATCCATAATCCATATTTTTTGATGATCATCAAAAAAGGGGAAGGTTATAGTTAAAGTGACGCTGTACCCACAATCTGACCCCCCTCCAAACCACTTGTACTTTCGAATAGCTGCTTTTAATCCTAGATCTGTCCTGGGGTCCGTTCGGCAGGTGATGCAGTTATTGTCATAAAAATTTACTTTTAAACTTGCAGCCCCGTGCCCTATGGGCGTATCTGTGCCTTAACTTTGCACCACCCCTCCTTCCCTCCTCCCCACCCTCTTCATCATTAGGAATGCCACTGGAACATTTACTGCTGTTTGAACATTGCACAGGTGTCTTAATGATCCAGCCCATGTGCTTTGGTAACACAGGTGGTGATTAATAGGCAATCTGCCTGGAACATTCCTAATGATGAGGAGGACGGGGAGGAGGGGTGGTGCAAAGTTAGGGCACAGATACGCCCATAGGGCACGGGGCTGCAATTTTAAAAGTAAATTTTTATGACAATAACTGCATCACCTGCCGAACGGACCCCAGGACAGATCTTGGATTAAAAGCAGCTATCCGAAGGTACAAGCAGTTTGGGGGGGGGGGGGTCAGATTGTGGGTACAGAGTCGCTTTAAATAAGTGGGGATGTTTTAAAATTATTCCTTATCCATTGAGGACATTTTGGCCTTTTTTATTCGTAAACATTTCGGGTTCGCAAAAATTACGGTCTTTACTATGAGACCTATGGGACAATCTGTGCCGCAATTAAAGTATACGTGTCATTATAAAAAAACTTTTGACATATCAAAGAGACACAAAAGTTTTGATCGGTCCCAGTCTGAGTGCTTAGACCCGTACGAATCGGGAGATAGAGAGGGGAGAGGACCACAGCTGCAGCGTTACATTTTTTTAAAAAAAGTTGCGCTCCATAGAAGCCTATCATAAGTCTGACTTTCCTTTTTTCTCTCTTTTTTTTTTTTTTTTTTTTTTTTTTTTAATTCAGAGTGGAGAGTGGACCCGCTGCAGTCCTCTCCCTGCTCTATCTCCCGATCAGTACGGGTTTGAGCACTGAAGCATGGACCGATCAAAACTTTTGACATGTCTCTATGACATTTCAAAAGGTTTTTTATAATGAAAGATATAATTTAAGATCCGTTTAAGAGCTTTACAGTAATTTTTGTGGATGCAATTTTTGCTGCTTGCTGATCCGTAAACATACGGACAGTGTGAACAGCCCAATTGAAATCTGTCTGTAATTGCGTATCCGCAGTTACAGACAAGACTACAGAATGCGTGAATATAGCTTTATACTGGTCTTGACATAAGGTAGCCACTAGGTGGCAGCAACATTCACAGTACAGAAGTCATGCAATGACAGAGAGAGACTGCACAATGTGCAAATATATTACAGCGCACACATATAAAGTGCAAATATGGGGGGGATCTGTCCGACAACCACAACATAGCAATGATGTCACTGCATTAGGTATTGTCAATTGAAAGATCATAAACCGTTGTTCATGGGGAAGTAACCCCCCTGCTCCCGCCACAATCACTGTGTAGTCATTTGGGAGTGTTGGCTTGGGTTTTCATTATTGTCTATATGTTTTTGTTTTCTTTTTTTAAGTGGCTCAACGTGTCTTAGAGGAAAACCAGCAGCTAATAAAAATCGGGGGCTCTATAGTCGGAACAGCGTCAGTAATAGAAAAAAAACTGAACAAACTACAGGTAACACTTTGACCCTATGGAGTTTTTTTTTTTTTTGGGGGGGGGGGGGCTTTACTTGTCTCTGTATACTATACATGCAGCTGATTGATGATCTTTTCATGGCTGATTTTCATTCTATCCTTTGTCATGGAAATTATCTATGGCAGGGGTAGGGAACCTCATCTCCAGCTGTTTTACAACTACAACTCCCATCATGCCTGGACAGCCAAAGCTAGAGCTGGTCTATGTACTGACTACATGGCAAGTTTGTTGGCAGGATTTAGAGGTGGGGGAGCATATACACAGCAGCAGATCTAAAGAAAACGGTCTGTAGTTTAAAGCATGGGGAACTATGGTGGTAGATTTAGAGCCATCAGCGATAGTTGGTCGAGTCATGTACTGCCACTGCTTCTATTCTTTGGTGTAAAGTGTCGAAGGGGTGTTCCAAAGCTCCTAAAGTGTTGAGAGCTGTAACACCTCTTCACTTCCTCTCCCACCCCTGTTCCTGCTAGAGCTCGGCTTCCAGCTGTCAATCAAGCAGAAAAAGCGATGGGAAGAGGAGCGAGGAGGTGTTACAGCCTGCAGCCGTTCAGGGGAAAACCTCTTTGACACTTTGCACAGGAGAATAGGAGCATTTTTCTACATTCTGGAAGCACAGACTGATATATGAAAGGTATCATGTGTCTCCTTGTCCTGACTGTGTTAGCAGTCTGGAAGGTTAAGGTTTTGCTCAATCTTGCACCATGATGGCTATGATGAATCCATGCTCTAACAATTCATATTTTTATTACCTTATGTGAAAAAAGGCTATTTCTTAAATTAAAGGAAAAAATATTATTATTATTATTATTATTATTATTATTATTATTATTATTATTATTATTAATTCTGTTTAATTGTTTATTAATTTTCAGATATTCTCTCGTGTTTGCCAAAGAACAGTGCAGCTGTCGGAGATTAAAAATCTGACCGACATTGAAGATGAAATTGAAGATCTCATAGTAATCCATTTTCAGAAAGAGAGCAATGGCGGTGGCGAGGTGGAATGCACGGCATTTTCCACTCAGGATACATTGGCACACTTTGAGGAAGATATGGCCTAAAGGCAGAAGATGCAAGACAAAGCAAAAGATTAAAGGGGTACTCTGGGCAGGAGGCGTTTTTTGACTATTGCCAGGGAGGGGGTGGATGAAGACAATGATATCTACTTACCTCCCCGGCTCCTGTGCTTGGGCAAGCTTCATGCTGCTCCAGCCCCTCAGTCTATGGCCGCTCACATCTCAAAGGGAAATTGAGATGTGACCTTGTCAGGTGCGGTCAGCCATTCAGCGGCTGTAGCATGATCCCGCCTCTACTGCTGAATGGCTGAGCGGGCCTGCCAATGTCACGTCTCAAGTTCCCTTTGAGACGTGAGCGGCCGGACACCAGGGGACCGGAGCAGCATGAAGCATGTCCCAGCCCTGGAGCTGGGTCGGTACGTGGACAGTTGTGGCTGCGCATGCCTTGAAGCTATGTTATTCTCTGCTACTTCCAATACTCAGCTGAGTACGGGCAGTAGCAGGGCGTGACATAGCTGCAATGCATACTCGCATGTACCCAGTGCTGTCATTCTCTATAAATATGCTTAGCTGATGCTCACTGATAAACCCGTTTAGGACATGGATGAGGAACCTTAGGCCCTACAGCTGCTGCATAAAAATTACTATTATGCCTGGAAAGCCAAAGCATGATGGGAATTGTAGTTTTGTGACAGCTTGAAGGTCAGAGATTTCCCGTCTCTGGTATAGAGAGAGCGAGGACTGGGAGCAAGGTGTCGTACTCTACTACTGCCTGTATACAGCTCTGTACAGGCGATACCTGCCAATGCTATTTTATGAATGGGGGGTTTGATCCATTCATTGTCTTGGAGAAAAGCAGCGTGCATGGCTATCTCTAGTGTTCTCATAAACAAATAATAGACAAGTGGCGTGTATGGGCAACTCGCTGTTCCATTCTGTGTGACTTGGGGTCCCCATTATTAATATCATGGGGGTCCCAGTGGTCAGATACCCTGCAGACATGCTCTATATCTATATGTAAAAACAAGTCCAGGCAATGCACCCATAACCACCGCTCACAGGGAGCTATGAATAGTGCCATGAGTGAGTGACGTAACAGTGCCAGCAGTGCGCCTTATAATAATGCCAACATAGTGCCTCCAATAAGAAGTGTTTGCAGAGTGTCTCCAATAAAGCAGAGTATAGAGTGCCCTGATATTGCTAACAGAGTGCCTCTCTTCACACTGCCATAGGACTAGGGAGAGCTCCCTGGATCCATATTGATGCACTTCCTGAAAACCATAGGAACAATATAACATATACTACAAGTACTCCTTGTGGTGGTGGTCGTATACCCAATAAAATGTTTCTCAAAAATAGACGTTCTGTCACATAAGTCTCTGTTCTTGAATCATTCAGTCTGATATGTAATGTTATTACAAATCAAAGGTTAAATCTACAGAGATGTGTGTGTGTTTGTGAGTTTTTGGCCACTGGAGGGCGCCAGAGCCTAACACCTAAAGTGATGCCTGTCCCCTGGCCAGCTCCTCTCCTGTTGCATAGACTTCTGCTTTGCTTCCCCATCCATAATCTTTGGCGGACCTTATAACTCACCTCTGATTCTTATCTTGCTATTACTATGGTTCTTCTGCATTAGGAAGGGTAGGGGGCTCATTCTAAGTGCAGCTTTCTGTAATTTACTCACATATGTTCCTGCTGAACCCTATACTGAAGATAGAAGCCTCCTTAATGTCCTGTGCTTTCTGAACATGTGAACGACAATCCCATCTATCATATGGTACATGGTAAATATTTTTAAAAAAATTACTTTCTCTTTTAATAAATTTACGTAACTTTATTAAAGAATTTTTTTGTGGAATACCCCTTTAAATGTTAGACATTAGTGTTTACTTTGATATATTACCCCGTCATTCCTGTACAGTGTCCCCTGTGATCAGCCTGTAATGGCCTTGCTGCCACCCACTGACTGTGATCTGCTCATCCTCTAAGGGATCACATGACTACGCTATTTATTGTTTCATGACGCTTTCTTTACCCGTAAACCTTCCCGCTGACTCACCGGCTTTTATAGAATATTCAGAGTTTTGTTAAATAATAATTTTCTGACTCATCAACTGAAATAGCTGCTTGAAACATGTCGGGGGCCATAAATAATGGAATCCGACACCTGTCTCCTGCATCCTGATGAAGTCACGCTGACAGAAGCCACTGCGAGGGATAACGCCGTTCTCTCCGCTTCACGCTAACAAGATCACAGGCGGCAGATTTAATATTTATTCACAGGCAAAAAAAAAGGGAGAAAAAACTTCAGATATTACAAATGAAAAGACAATAAAATCTCCATATACATCTCTCCTCTCCAGGCTTCCTGGTGTGATGTCAGAGCTGTATAGTGAGCTCTCAGCCAATCAGATGTCTCCTTTCTCATCTCCCTTCCCTCTTAACCCTCACATTGTTCATCAAATTGAGTGATAAATTGCAGCTGCATCTCCCTCCTCCCACTCTTTTATCTCCAGTTGTAATATTAACCCTTAGAGGACCGGGCCAATTTAAATTTTTGTGTGTTCGTTTTTCCCTCCTTGTGTTTAAAAGGCCATAGCACTTGCATTTTTTCACCTAGAGACCCACATGAGCCCCTATTTTTTGCGTCACTAATTGTACTTTGCAATGACAGGCTGAATTTTTGCATAAAGTACACTGCGAAACCAGAAAAAAATTCAATGTGTGGTGAAATTGAAAAAACAACAACGCATTTTCACATTTGGAGGTTTTTCGTGTTCACGCTGTTCGCCCTGGGGTAAAACTGACTTGTTATATATGTTCCTCAAGTCATTACTATTACAACGATCATTGTATCTAATGGCCTGTAAAAAATTCAAACCATTGTTAACAAATATACGTTCCTTTAAAATCGCTCCATTCCCAGGCTTATAACACTTTTATCCTTTGGTCTATGGGGCTGTGTGAGGTGTCAGTTTTGCGCCATGACATGTTCTTTCTATCGGTACCTTGATTGCGCATAACGACTTTTTAATCACTTTTTATTACATTTTTTTCTGGATTTGATGCAACCAAAAATGCGCAATTTTGCACTTTGGGATTTTTTTGCGCTTACGCCGTTTACCGTGCGAGATCAGGAATGTGATTAATTAATAGTTTGGGCAATTACGCACGCGGTGATACCAAACATGTTTATTTATTTATTTTTTTATTTATAACATGGAAAAAGGGGGGGTGATTCAAACTTTTATTTTTTCTTTTACACTTATACTAGAAGCCCCCCTGGGGTTAGGGTCATCCCCCCTGGGGTTAGGGTTATTCCCCCTGGGGTTAGGGTTATTCTCCCTGGGGGACTTCTAGTATAAGTACACTGATCTCTCATTGAGATCTATGCTGCATAGATATGCAGCATAGGTCGATGAGATAGGCACATTAATTGCTTCCGGCTGCTGCAGCCGGAAGAAATCGAGTGCCGAGACGGGATCAGCGCCATTACGGCGCTGACCCCGGATGGGGTAAGATGTGTGGATCGCTCCTCCGGGACAACGTCCCGGAGGAGCGATCCACCCCACTAGACACCAGGGAACGGCCGCATTAAGCAATCTGATGCAGCTGTTAGCTGTGGTCCCTGGGTACGAGCGGCACCCGGGACCGCGGCGGTTCAGAGCGCGGATGCTGCGCGGCCCCGCTCTGAACACATGGAGGCGGCCCTGGACGTACGGGTATGTCCAGGGTAGCCTAAGGGTTAAAGCAGTTGTTCACACAAAAAAATAAAAATAATAATA
Organism: Dendropsophus ebraccatus; assembly: GCF_027789765.1. Classification (NCBI taxonomy): domain Eukaryota; kingdom Metazoa; phylum Chordata; class Amphibia; order Anura; family Hylidae; genus Dendropsophus; species Dendropsophus ebraccatus. Next base: position 21,104,062 of record NC_091462.1, on the reverse strand, counting down.
ATCTTTCAATCAACTGGTGCCAGAGATTTGTTATTTACTTCTTTAAAAAAAAAAAAAAAAATGTCAGGTCTTCCAGTACTTATCAGCTGCTGTATGTCCTGCAGGAAGTGGTGTATTCTTTCCAGTCTGGCACAGTGCTCTCTGCTGCCACCTCTGTCCATGTCAGGAACTGTCCAGAGCAGAAGCAATTCCCCTTAGAAAATCTCACCTAGATGAGGGGTAGTGAACCTTGGCTCTCCAGCTGTTGCAAAACTACAACTCCCATCATGCCTGGACAGCCAAAGCTAAAGCTTCAGCTGTCCAGGCATGATGGGAGTTGTAGTTTTGCAACAGCTAAAGCTTTGGCTGTCCAGGCATGATGGGCTTTGGCTGTCCAGGCATGATGGGAGTTGTAGTTTTGCAACAGCTGGAGAGCCAAGGTTCACTACCCCTCATCTAGACCATATAGATCAGCTTTCCTGGAAATACTTCCACTATATCCATACAATATACCAATGTAAATGTCACAGGGAAATACCCCTAGGAGGGCACATTGTCATTTGTAGGGGGGTACGTGGCGGGCATCTTGGACTGGAGTTACCTAGTAAGAGAAGATAGTAATGTGTGGAGTAAATATTGATGGGGATCTGTTTACATGGCGCTCACATCAGCTGTTTGGAAGTGTCTTCTCCATTATATTTTAATTCATTGACAAATACATACAAAATGTAACACATAGTGCCGGTTCTTTGGCGCGCGGAGCGAACAGATGGGGTAATTTAAGCCATTTATAAGCATTGGAACAAGGACAATTACCGGGGAGCAGCAGCAGCAGTATCAGCCTCCATCTGGACTGGGATGCCGCACAAAGAACGGACGCTGGCGAATGGTCAATGAGGAGTTACATGACAGCCAGACAATAAATCCGGGGATGGACAAAAGGGGGATAGGAGCACAGGTCAGCTCCATTGTCTTATCAAGGGTTTAGCATAATATTACAGGTTTTTCTTATGGGATTATAAAATAGGATTTGCTTTTGCTCTATAACAGCGCCACATCTGTCTATAGGCTGTATGTGGTATTGCAGGATATTTCTGTTTATAGTTGTTGTTTTTTTTCCTTCAGGTTATTTTATTAATTGTTAAGAGGCAGAGACTGAAAGAAGAAGAAATAAAAAGCGCTGATACTCACCTCTCCTTTTTCTCCCATTTCAGCTTTGCTTCTGTTTTGGAGTCCCCAGATATTTATTTATTTTGGTTAAATATGCACCATCCAATGTTCAGATGATTTGGTTTGTGTGCTGTTAAAGGGTTGTTCAAGCTTAAAAAAACATGGCTTTTTATCTCCTGCACCTCTCCTGTCCTTAGGTTGGGTGTGGGTTGGGTGTGAATGGAGCTGAATTGTAATTGTTTTTGCGGGCCCTTGTGCAGCAGAGCCTCAGCGGGCCCCTCATCCATCCACACACTATGCATAATCACTTGAGACACTACTACCATACACAAACACATTATTGACACACATTTACTGACATACACATTACTGACTGACATAACTGATTGACACACACATTACTGACAGACATAACTGACTAACACACACTACTGACTGACACAAACTACTGACTGACAGACACATTACTGACTGACACACATTACTGACACACCCACTGACATACACATTACTGACTGACACACACATTACTGACTGACAGACATTACTAACTGAATGACACACACACACACTACTGACTGACACATTACTGACTGACAGACGTTACTGACTGGCACACACATTACCGACTGACACATATATACCCACATTACTGACAGACTGACATTACTGACTGACACACACTTATTGACTGACAAACATTACTGACTGACACACACACTTACTGATAAACACACACACACACTTACTGACTGACACACATTACTGACAAGCATTACTGTCTGACACATACACACAGCAGGTACAGTAACAGTTACAGTCTTCTCCCTCTTCCTCTCTGTCAGGCTGCTCTCCACACTGTAGTAATGAGGACTGACAGGTCATGTGATCAGGTCCTTCATCCCTCTCTGCAGCACCCTCACAGGTCCTGCTCCTTCTGTGTCTTCTGATGTACAGCTGGCTCACCCTGCACTACAGTGATTAGGCCGAACATCAGAACACCAGGCCCCTCTTCCTCTCTGGGCCCCTGGAGGCGCTGGGGCCCTAGCACTTGCCCAGGTAAGCCCTGTGCTGACGCCGACCCTGCCGCACCCAAGAAATTAGCTGTGCTTTATCTAATCCTCGATAACTCCTTTAAGGGGTCTAAGGTGTTATCAAAAATTAGAAAGACCATACCTGCTTTCTTTTAGAGCTGTGCCACTCTTTTCCACAGTTTATGTGCGGTATTGCAGCTCAAATCCATTGAAATGAATTGAGTCATAATGCCACACACAACCTGAGGATGGTGCCATTTTTTGAAGAATAAACAAAAAAGTTTTTCTTATCTAGGAAAACCCCTTTAAAAGATGGCTGCACTGTCACAGCCCTTCATTAGGAGTGAACTATTTAGACTCTAGAGCTGTGAAACCTGTCATGAAGATTGGTTTGTGTGAGTGGGTGGAACATTCAATTGAGCAGAATGTAGGAGCAGGACCTGTCAGCGTCCTGCTCTTACATTCAATCCTATAGGCCGCAGCACTTCATACCTGCAGCCTAGTGGACTCCGGGACGTGATCTCTCTGGCAGGTGTGATGATGTGACGTCATCACGCCTGCCAGAGGTTCCATCCCCGCGGCTTGCAAGATGGAGCCCGAAGAGGAAGGAGAGCTGCTCCCTGCAGCCACACAGCGCGGATTAGGTAAGTATGATGTTTTTTTTTTTTTTTTTTCAACTATTGGTGCATATTGGTATACTGAAGGGGGCATTATTATTGTATGGGGCATACTGCAGGGGGCATTATTATATGGGGGCATACTGCAGGGGGCATTATTATTATATGGGGGCATACTGCAGGGGGCATTATTATTATATGGGGGCATACTGCAGGGGGCATTATTATTGTATGGGGGCATACTGCAGGGGGCATTATTATTGTATGGGGGCATACTGCAGGGGGCATTATTATTATATGGGGGCAAAATGTAGGGGGCATTATTATTGTATGGGGGCATACTGCAGGGGGCATTGTATGGAGGCATACTGTAGGGGGCATTATTATTGTATGGGGGCATACTGCAGGGGGCATTATTATTGTATGGAGGCATACTGCAGGGGGAATTATTATTATATGGGGGCATACTGTAGGGGGCATTATTGTATGGGGGCATACTGCAGTGGTTATTATTATTGTATGGGGGCATACTGCAGGGGGCATTATTATTGTATGGGGGCATACTGCAGGGGGCATTATTATTATATGGAGGCATACTGTAGGGGGCATTATTATTGTATAGGGGCATACTGCAGGGGGCATTATTATTGTATGGAGGCATACTGCAGGGGGAATTATTATTATATGGGGGCATACTGTAGGGGGCATTATTGTATGGGGGCATACTGCAGTGGGCATTATTATTGTATGGGGGCATACTGCAGGGGGCATTATTATTGTATGGGGGCATACTGCAGGGGGCATTATTATTGTATGGGGGCATACTGCAGGGGATCCTATATAGAGGGGGGCATACTGCAGGGGATCCTATATACAGGGGGGCATACTGCAAGGGATCCTATATACAGGGGGGGAACCCACATTCCTACTCGCTTTACTGCACATAACACCAAACACCGCAGTTACTACTGTATAGGAGCCTATAGAAGGGAGAAAGGAAAGGAAGTTGCTAGAAATGTGCGGAGCCTAAGATGTTTGTCTCGTAGGTTCTGAAGAGAAGAATTGCAGCTGGAAGAAATCATCATGGAGGCCTGGGCCATACAGAGAGAAAAAGGGAAAGTGACGCCTCAGATCAAAGAAGACGTCACCTGTGAGTCACTGTATGACAGTTTTCTTATTTTGTAGAACATTATCTAGTAGGGGTGCCCCGAGGTAATTTTTTTCCCCAAGGGGTGCCCCGAGGTGAAAAAGGTTGGGAAGCACTGGGCTAGATGATTACTGTTAGTTTGATGAGAGTCCGAACACCAGGACCCCACAAGCAGTTGGCGTTGACTAAAGGGTTAAACATTCAGGATAGGAGCTGACTCTGATCCCTGCCACTGCAGTAAGGCGTCTAGTCAGTCTATGCTATAGCTGTATCATCCCAGCATCGTACATTCCCAGGAGTTCACATTAGGCCGCCCTGGCAGCAGAGCCGATATACAGCATAAGACAGGAAGGGGTTAATATGCTAAGACACATGATAGGAGCCCTGAGTCGAGAACTACGGTGAATATCACAATATCGACCTTTAATCAGTCCTCACGCAGTCATTAATCACAGCTAATGAATCGGCGGTGCGAGTGCCATGCATCCCAATGAGCTCAGATCTACTGTGTATGTAGTAATCCAGAAGGTAGGCAAGGGCTTTTGGCTCTCCGTGCATGATGGAGTTTTTGTAGTTTTTGCAACACTTTTAAAGCCACAAGTTGGGGAGCACTAATGTTATGACATAGGACATGCTATACAAAGACTGGCCACTAGATGGCCATAGAAAGCAACTGCTAATATAAACCAGGACCTCCAGCGTGTGCAGCTCCATGAAGGCTATTTCCAAAGAAGTCAACTGGATCTAGACTGACATGTTCACTGTTCCCCTCCCCGAGCTCTGACTGACTGACTAATAATGGCAGAGCACAAATAACAATAGCGCTTCTTACATAACAGGCCTTCAGCGAGCGGCCATATCTCCGCACCATTGTCCATTGTCATGCTCGTCCTTACCTGACTTAGCCTTGGAGGTAGCGTCTCCACCACACATCTAAGGGTGCCTTTACACAGAGAGATTTAGCTGGCAGATTTTTGAAGCCAAAGCCAGGAACAGACTATAAACAGAGAACAGGCCATAAAGGAAAGACTGTGTAAACGCACCCTAAGAGTTATGTCATTCGCTTCAATTGGAGTATAATTTGGCACCATGTTGGTGAGTAATGGGCATCTAGTAATGTATTATCTATCAGGAAGGATATGTTCTCCGACAGTATGGTAATAATATACACTGGTAGGTGTAATACTCTGCAGCGTGAGATCACAGTCCTATGATAGTAATATACCCTGGTGGGTGTAATACTCTGCAAGTTTATAGTGATATACTCTGAGGGATGTAATACTCTGCAGCCTAATATTACAGTACTGTGACAGTACTATACTCTAGTGGGTATAATACTCTGCAGCCTGATATCACAGTCCTATGATAGGAATATACTCCGAGGATGTAATACTCTGCAGCCTGATACCACAGTCCTATGATAGTAATATTCTCCGGTGGGTGTAATACTCTGCAGCCTGATATCACAGTTCTATGATAGTAATATTCTCTGGTGGATGTAATACTCTGCAGCCTAATAGTAATATACTCTGGTGGGTGTAATACTCTGCAGCTTGGTAGTAATATATTCTGCAGCCTGATGGTATAATGCAGGCTGATAGTACTATATTCTGGTGGGTGTAATACTCTGCAGCCTGATACCACAGTCCTATGATAGTATATACCCTGGTGGGTGTAATACTCTGCAGCCTGATACCACAGTCCTATGATAGTAATATACCCTGGTGGGTGTAATACTCTGAAGCCTGATATCACAGTTCTATGATAGTAATATACCCTGGTGGGTGTAAAACTCTGCAGCCTGATACCACAGTCCTATGATAGTATATACCCTGGTGGGTGTAATACTCTGCAGCCTGATACCACAGTCCTATGATAGTAATATACCCTGGTGGGTGTAAAACTCTCCAGCCTTATATCACAGTCCTATGATTGTATATACCCTGGTGGGTGTAATACTCTGCAGCCTGATACCACAGTCCTATGATAGTATATACCCTGGTGGGTGTAATACTCTGCAGCCTGATACCACAGTCCTATGATAGTATATACCCTGGTGGGTGTAAAACTCTGCAGCCTGATACCACAGTCCTATTATAGTTATATACCCTGGTGGGTGTAATACTCTGCGGCCTGATACCACAGTCCTATGATAGTAATATACTCTGGTGGGTGTAATACTCTGCAGCCTGATATCACAGTCCTATGATAGTAATATACCCTGGTGGGTGTAATACTCTGCAGCCCAATGGCTCAGTCCTATACAGGATCTTTCTCCTCTATGAGCAGCTTTCATTTCTTGGCTCCTAACAATGAGGCGAATACAAATATATTGACCTTGAAATTGTACGGATTATTTTTCTTTTTAATTAAATGGTATTGGCGTTCTCCAGCGAGAAATCAGTAGCTGGCACCTCGACAAGATGCCTATCAGCCAGGTAGAAAGATTCCTGACATATTTTCCAGACAATGGCCGTATTCACACTGTGCCCTAATATAAAGACGTACAATGATGAAAAAGCAATCTGAACTGTACAGCCACTGTTTTATATATATATATATATATATATATATATATATATATATATATATATATATATATATATATACAGTATATATATACAGGAGTTATATAAGATTACAGAAACAGAGCTCATTGTGTCTGCTTGCTGGCTCTAGTCGTGACCCTGTATCATGTCATCACCCACTGATGATGTCATCAATGAGCAGTGACATGGTCAGAGGATCACCACTCTGTTAACGTACAGTGGTAAGTATACACAAAGAGGATTAGCAGCAACATATACAGCGTTTGCCTCACCAACCAGTACCTACAGGAGCAGGGACTCCTTTCAAAGACAGGAGTTCTTGCTCCTTTACTTACTTTCTATGATGACCTATGCTGATAGGATAGGACATCATAGAAAGCAGGGACCTCTTTCAAAGATTGGAGTCCCTGATCCTGAATGTATGTTCTGTGGCACCCTATGCTATGCCTTATGCATAATCTTTTCATTTGCCGGGATAAGTGCAGAACACCAGGGCCAATGAATGTAAACTGTATACAGTGTATACTTGGCTACTAAGTTGGTACAGGAGTAGGGACGCCTGTTAAGGACAGGACTATTTGGTACTGTATGAAGTTTCATTGGCAGCCTATGCTGTGCATATTCTCAGCAGGCTAGGTGCAGAGAACCAGGCCCAATGAATGTAAACTGTATACAGTATATACTGTACCTTGCCAGAAAGTATTAACAGGAGCAAGGACTCTAGTTTTTGACCAGAGTCCCTGCTCCTGAATACTGGGATGGAGGTAAGCAATAGTATACTTACAGGGCCCAGGGGGTTTGCATTGGTCCATGTGGACTGAATCTGAGACTGCTTTCGAATCCGAATCATTGGCAGATTCTCAGTGAATCCTCCCAAAACCAAGAGGTTTGCTGATCTATAGTCAGTCAGTCATCATCTGCTTTGGGGAAAGATTTTATACCGTCTATACCGGTTTATACCGTAAAAGAGATGGAGCTGAGGGTGTGGAATAAGGCGTGACTGCAGGATCAGACTACATAGGTGTTCGTTGTAGTCTGTTACCATGGAGATGCATAGCTCTGCACATGAGCTGTATACACTCTTTAATCAAAGCTATTTGTATTCTTTCTACATTATTTATTATAGATACATTGGAGCCATGAAAATGTCTGAAAACGTTTACACATCCTTTCAGGTTGTATATTTATGTATGTGGTTCTTATGCTGCTTTTTGTTAGCAGATCAGGGGCACAGGTCCGGGTGCCAACAAGTCATTCTGCCTCCGCCAAGTTATTAGGTGAATAACAAAACCTTCACCCCAGGCAACAGAAAGCTTAGCTATGACTGACAAATAGGGAATCATACATACAATACCGTGAGGTATGTATCTACAGGAGGCCAAGAGGCCATTGTTGCCCCTGGGCCCTAGTGCCTTCATCATATCAGAAAACAAGAATAGTTGAATCTCCTGCTATAGATATTGCATTGGAGCTCGCAAACTTAAAGCGAATGTACCATCATGTACCAAGTTTTTCATATGAATAGATCGGCGCGGGCATCCCAGGCCGGTTCCAGCCTGCTGACCCACTAGTGCGAGGATCTCCCCTCCCCACCGCCAGTGCTTCATGCGGGACTGATGCCTGGGAATAGACCAGCGTGGGAACCTGGCTACGGTTCAAAAAATGGTGCTGATCTATTCATATAAAAACTTAAAGTGATGTACCTGATGGGACATTCGCTTTAAGGGCCCTATTACACAGAGCAAACATCACGCCAATTCAGCAGATCATCGCTCCGTGTAGTAAATACAACGATCAGCCTATGACGACGACCATTGGCTGATCAGGTCTTTAGGAGCAGACTCAAAATCATTGGCTGCCGACTGCGCATAGCAATGTGCAATAGCGATGCGTGGCCGATGGCTGTGTAAAAAAATAATAAAGTTCATACATTACCTGTCTTCCATGAGTACTGCAGAGCCGGTCTCTGAAATGACAGGCTGCTCAGCCAATCACTGGCCTGGGCTCACTCCAGAGGCCGGCTCCACAGTTCTCGCAGCGGCTGCGGGACCAGGTAGAAGACATGAAGATACCGGAGCGTGGTTAGGTAATTTATGGCCTTACACTAGGCAAGGCCTGCATGGACATCGCTAACAATGCTGCCCGTTGGTCGAGCCGTGTAAAAGGCTCAGTAAACGAGTGCTGATCTAGCAGATCAATGCTCATTTACATGATTAATCGGGCCCTGTAATACGCCCCTTAATCTATCCCTTAAAACAAGCTGTTGTCAAAAGTGAACGCGCCCTTTAAGAAACATAATTCAGATGCTCAAGAATTCCTGCCAGACCACCAGGACGTCCCTTATAGAATCTGGGTGTCCCATTATAACCGTCTTAATCCATTTCCATCTATCAGTAAATAGACTAAACACAGTACATGTACAACGTTCCTTTGTTCTGTATCATCCCAACTTAAGAAATCAAAACCAAAGTAATTCGAATTTTATCAAAAAAATTTAAACAGGAAATTGCTCTATTTATGTTCTAGAACATCTCATCCTCCCGAGTGCAGAACCCTCAGCGGGCGACCCATAAACACAGTTACCCCCCAAATTCCTTATACCAAAACATAAGCCTACACCCCCGGAGCCACTCTTTGCCTATATTTTACATTTCGCTTTCCTTCGTTTCATTATTTCGTTTAAAATGTTTACACGCCGTATATATATATATAAAATATAATCGAATTGGAAAATGTGTTTCTAATTTCGGCCTCATCCATTTGGCCGGAGCCTAAGAATTTTACAGGAAGCGTGTGTGTTAAGACTGGCCTGAAACTCTCCAGCTGGAGTTGGGGCTTTGACATGATTATAAAACCCAGATGTTATATCGAAGCCAGTCCCATGTTTCAGCAACGAGAGGATCCCAAGGGTGAAATGCAGGCATTCAGGAAATTTCAGTTTCTGCAAAATTTCAGCTCGTCTGGTAAAGTAACTGGCTTATATATACAGGAGAGGGTAGATCCCTGTACAGCTTCATCATAAAAATCTCAACATTTTACACATCGGGAAATGAAACGAGTTTGAAATTTTACATTTTCTTGGGGTTAGTAAATGGAAGACCCCGGGCCCGTTGATTGAGGTCAACATCAGTCCAACCTAAAGGGGCCAACTATAAGATATTTAATTTCTCATTAGCTGCCGGCCGACCTGCCTGAAGCCATCACCGTAAAACACTGTAGATTTATAGGAGACGCGTTCTGGACTTTCCAGGATATTGTAAAGTTTTTTTCAGAATTTAGGAAGAAATTTCTTTAAGAAAAAGTCATGAAATGAAAACCTAGCAATGATATGTTACACATATCGTTTCCAGTGTTCTGTGTTATTATTTTGAGATATTTTGAAATTTTTATATTCTAATTGTAAATTTGTATTTATTATTGTGAAGATAATATACGTCTATACTATGGAATACATAGAGAAACAGGGTGAAAAGGAATTGATTTATCGGTTTGATGCTGGTTTCTCTTGCCCTCAAAATAACTCAACACACAGCCATTAAAGGAGAAGTCCTGGCAAATACTTATTATTGTTCAAAACACCTTGGGAGGAAGTGGGCGAACAAACCAACATGCACTTACCCTCCCGACTCCAGCGATGGGGTACGCTGTCCTCCACTCCAGTTCACAGTCGCTTCTAGAGTGGGGACCTGTGACGGGACATGTCAGGCCCGCTCAGCCATTCAGGCAAGATGGTGGCTTTCTTCCATGTGGTTTCCATATGAAAGAAATACCCCCTCACACCATAAACCATATGGTTAGAAGGGGTATTCCTGAGCATCACCTTTAAAGGAATCAGGGTGAGAGGAATTTTTTTTTTTACCCACCTGGCCTGATCCCCTATCAATGCTATTCTGATGGGACCAGTCCCAGTGTTGAGCACTTCTTCTTGTCTTCTCTGTTCATAGGATATGAGGTGAGTCACCACTATGGCCAGTGATTGGCGGAGTGGGCAAGGAGAGGAGGAAGCGTATACCATTGGGGAACAGCACCATCAAATTGGCAACAGTAGGATAGGTGGCAGGTGAGGTTTCTTTTTCCTGTCTCCCTTTTACGTGGGTATAGTTTTTTTTTTTCTTTTTCCTCTCTCCCTTTTAGGTGAGTATATATTTTTTTCTTTTTCCTCTCTCCCTTTTAAGTGAGTATATATTTTTTTCTTTTACCTCTCTCCCGTTTAGGTGAGTATAGCTTTTTTTCTTTTTCCTCTCACCCTTTTAGGTGAGTATAGTTTTTTTTCTCTTTCCTCTGACCCTTTTAGGTGAGTATAGCTTTTGTTCTTTTTCCTCTCTCCCTTTTAGGTGAGTATAGTTTTTTTCTTTTTCCTCTCTCTCTTTTAGGTAAGTATAGTTTTTTTTTCTTTTCTTTTTCCTCTCACCCTTTTAGGTTAATATTGTTAGGAACCAGACAGCAGGACAAGACAAGTCAGTGAGCCCTAAGCTCAGCCCTGCCCACTGTCCTCTACCTACTTGCCACAATCCGCCCTAAGATGGCGGCGAGAAACTGGGCGGCAGTCCCTGCACTGGCTAGGTGGGACACAAAGACAAGACACAATGAAGAATAGTCGACAGTCCGGGTCACAACAATAGGGCAGCACATTGTCAGTCACAGCAGAAACAAAACACAGATTAACCATGACATGGCCAGACAGAATTAAGCAGGTGAATTCGGGTGTGTCTCCCAACAAAAGTGAGCATATAAACCAGTGTTCACACACTGTAAACAAAACCACAAACAGAATACAAGAATTTCAGCGCCTTCTCGGCCGCACAGCATGAGCCGAGGGGTGCATAATGCTCTGCAAAAATACCATCCTGACAGTACCCCCCCTTTTACGAGGGGCCTCAGGACCCACACAGGACTCAACTTCACTTAGAAGATTGCCATCTGACTCCCATTCATCAGAAGAAGAGTCCATGGCATGGAGAACAGGTTAACCCTTTAAGGACATGGCCCATTTTCGTTTTTACGTTTTCGGTTTTTCCTCCTTGTTTTTAAAAGGTCATAGCACTTGCATTTTTCCACCTAGAAACCCCCATGACCCCTTATTTTTTGCGTCACTAATTGTACTTTGCAATTACAGGCTGAATTTTTGCATAAAGTACACTGCGAAACCAGAAAAAAATTCGAAGTGTGGTGAAATTGAAAAAAAAAAACGCATTTCTTTTATTTGGGGGAAATGTGTTTTTACGCCATTCACCCTGGGGTAAAACTGACTTGTTATATATGTTCCTCAAGTCGTTACGATTAAAACGATATATAACATGTATAACTTATATTGTATCTGATGGCCTGTAAAAAATTCAAACCGTTGTTAACCAATATACGTTCCTTAAAATCGCTCCATTCCCAGGCTTATAGCGCTTTTATCCTTTGGTCTATGGGGCTGTGCGAGGTGTCATTTTTTGCGCCATGATGTGATCTTTCTATCGGTACCTTGATTGCTCATATACGTCTTTTTGATCGCTTTTTATTACATTTTTTCTGGATTTGATGCGACCAAAAATGCGCAATTTTGCACTTTGGGATTTTTTTGCGCTGGCGCCGTTTACCGTACGAGATCAGGAATGTGATTAATTAATAGTTCGGGCGATTACGCACGCGGCGATAGCAAACATGTTTATTTATTTATTTATTTGTTTACTTTTATTTAAAACCTGGGAAAAGGGGGGTGATTCAGACTTTTATTAGGGGAGGGGGCTTTTTACTATTAACAACACTTTATTTTTTTTTTTTACACATATACTAGAAGCCCCCATGGGGGACTTCTTGTATATACACTTGGATCTCTCATTGAGATCTCTGCAGCATAGATATGCTGCAGAGATCCATGAGATCGGCACTCGTTTGCTTTCGGCTAGTGCAGCCGAAAACGAACGAGTGCCGAGCCGAGGACGGCGCCATCTTGGACGCTTATTATGATATCTGGGTATACACTCACACTATTGCATCTTAACACTCACTACACATTTTATTATATATACACACAATCACACTTATCATGATACTTTGGTTTAAATTTAATTTTTATTCATACACAATTATATAATTTTATGTTTAATCATTATTTTACTTTCCAGCACTGGCACTTTACGTTTGCACTTGAGCACTGGCACTTTTTTATTCACATCAACACTGCATGCGCTTGTATCAATTTTGCACTATCACGATTGTATATTTGTTTGGTTTGGTTTAGTATGGTTATGAATTCGATTAGTTTCAATATGCATATTCGTTACTACAATCTAAATCATTATGATTAGGATGGTATATGACTACATAACATTGTATTATAGAGTATTACTTATTATTCCCTTTTTGAGCCTTGGTCCTATTCTGTATTTCATTGCATGGCTGCACCACATGTGCCCTTAACTGTTCCCTTAGGTAAAATGGCCGCCGGAATGTGAGCGGTGCGGTGCGCATGCGCGGGGCGGCGGCCGGCTCTGGCGGCGCTTGCGTGGCGGATGGCGTCATCACGCCTGACGTCACGTCCGGCGCCGACGGCGCTGTTTGCCGCACCGCGCGTCATGGCGCTCCTGCACCGCCAGGTACTAAACAGTTCCAGGTGTTAATTTACATTCAGCCAATCACCACATGGGGATAGATATTTAAGATCCCTGGACCCCCACCTCATTACTCCCTGACGAAGCGGTGCGAAACGGCGTTGGAGTGTGAGGTGGGTGACCAGTGGACTGGGACATATAGTACCTACTGGTATTGGTAACCAGCATCCGTGTTTGGGTTTACACATGTGTTTTATTCTAAGCAGCATACTGTAGCAACATAGCACTAGCACTTTACCTTTTGCACTTTATGCTGTATGAATGTTTACATATGCCCTACATTAGTATGTATGTGGATGGAGGGTTACTGTTACAATTAGTCCCAGAAATCTGGTCCCCCGCCTCCCCAGGTCTTGTTTTTAATGTTGCATGTGTTTTTTTCTGTATACTATTTAATAAAATGAATTTTGGTATTTGTAATTATCAGTTTGGTCTGATTTTTCTCATTGGGGTTCCCCATATCTCTTTTTTGGTGTTTCATGGTTTATAGTAGATGAGGGGACATTTGTATGATATTTTGAATAGCTTGGTTGATCCTATGATATAGGTGTTTTCATTGTTATATTTTGTTCTAGGAACAACAGCCATCATGGATCTACGTAGTAAAGACAGTGAATGGACACTGCAATTATCACAGGTTTTTAATGATGGAGGCAGCAATTCTACTGATACACAGGAGGTTATGGACACTCAGAAGAATTTACGTGATGCTTGGTACAAACGCACACGGGCGTGGTGGAATCGGGCAGCTTTAGAACAATATGTAGCGAAAAATTTGGTACCACGTGGGCTACGTATTCCAGTTCTACCTTCATTTGTAATTGATGACGAAACCGTGAAAAAGAAATGGGAGGAAGCATGTGTACTTTGTTCAAGAACATTTATGTTACTCTTGATTGGACTGGAAACCAAAAAGGTGGAAGGAATGGAGACACAAATTGGTATGCTCCAAGAACAACTGAAGACATCGACCACAAATGATACTGTAGAGAAATTTGAAACCTCCCTAAAAAAAGAACTACAAAAATGGGAAACGGACATACAAAATGTAAAATCTAAAAAATACCAACGAGATCTACATGACCATGCGAATGGACGAGTCTTTAAGTGGAGACAGGGCGGCTCACTGATGAGAACGCCATCTTCCCTTTCACTAACAAGCACTTCCTCCCAGGCATCTGGCGCTACTGGGAATGAATTCGAACATAGAGGCCAGTATAACATGAGGAGAGGAGCAAAGAGGAAGGATTATCGGCCCAATGAGGGACATGATCAACATCAACAACAACTTAAGGTAATAAATCTATCTGATATTTCTCTTTCACAGGAACAAACCTCGGTTTTGGCACTGGGCCTCTCTTTTAGCCCAACAGCCAATTTTGATAGATTCATTGTAACCAAGGATGTATTTCTCTTTGCAAGGAAGTTACTCCTGAAAAAACATTTTTCTAAAAATCAACAACTTGTTCCCTTTACAGCAGAAGAGGAATTGGAGGCGTTAAGGGCACTGGAAGAACTATGGGCTGAACAACAACAAGGCCCAAGCAAATTTCCAGATACCATAAAGAAAAAATCTACCACGTTTCCACCCCTAGCATTAAGTCCAGCGGTTGACATCTTCGTACGATTGGTATTGGAGGATTTGGAACGAATAACGGAGCGTCGCAGGTACGACAATCTCTCCCTAGATCAACGTAAGGCTTTGCGTGAATTGGGATCTTTAAAAAATGTAGTTATAAAACCAGCCGATAAGGGTGGAAACGTGGTAATTTGGCCCGTGGAGGCTTATGAAAAGGAAGTCTTCAGACAATTAGGAGATCATAATTGCTATCGGAAATTGGATACTAATCCTACTGTCCTGTTTCAGAAGCAACTAACCAGCATTTTGGATCAAGCATTGGGAGAAGGTATCATTACCAAAACAGTCTATGATGGGATGAGGACAACCAATCCAGTCATTCCTACATTCTACTTACTACCCAAAGTTCACAAGGATCAAAAGAACCCTCC
This sequence comes from Dendropsophus ebraccatus, assembly GCF_027789765.1. Lineage (NCBI taxonomy): Eukaryota > Metazoa > Chordata > Amphibia > Anura > Hylidae > Dendropsophus > Dendropsophus ebraccatus. The sequence continues at coordinate 21,088,957 of NC_091462.1, read as the reverse complement.
GGGTAGGCCCATTGTTTCGGGTCGAGGAGGGCTATGTGAGAATACATGTCGCTTTATTGATTTTTATTTAAAATCCATTGTCTCATCATTGCCTTCCTTTATCAGAGATTCCACGGAGGTGTTGCAGCGTATAGAAGACATTATTCTTGAGCAAGATATGTATCTGGTCTGTTGTGACGTGGAGTCCTTATACACGTGCATTAATCACCATCATGGCATGGAGGCGATACAGCATTTTCTGGAGATTGAAGGTATGGAACCTGATCTACGTTCTTTGATTTGTGATCTGATTTTGTTTGTGTTGACACACAACTACTTCACTTTTAAGGACCGGTTCTACCTCCAAACCCGTGGCGTAGCTATGGGGGCCACATGTGCGCCCTCATATGCAAATCTATTTCTTGGCCATTGGGAGAGGGAGATAGATTATGGTGGATCTCATCCAGGGGAGGGCTTGGTCGTCTCCTGGATGAGATTCATCGATGACATTTTTTTTATTTGGCAGGGAACTAGGGAATCATTGGAATGCTTCCTGCATCAACTAAACACCAATGACAGGAATATTCGCCTGACCTGGCACATATCCCAACAAGAGGTGGAATTTTTGGATATCAAGATTAAGGTAGGCAATGGGGGTAGATTGGAAACCACTCTCTTCAGAAAAGCAACAAGTGTGAACTCTTTGCTCCATGCCTCATCAGCACACCCCGCCCATACTATACGTGGAATACCCAAGGGGCAATTTATTCGGACCAGGAGGATTTGTGATAATGATCATGAATTTGAAATCCAGGCCCAAGATATGAAGGATAGATTCCGGAATAGAGGCTATAAACAGGTTGATATAGAGAGGGGCTATCAGTTTGCCAAATCATGTCAGAGAAGAGATCTGCTAACTCCCAAACCACGACAGAAAAGTTCAGGCGATATTCGGATTATAACCAATTTTCACTCCAGATGGCAGGAAATGACCGATGTTTTCAGAAAACATTGGTCTGTATTGAAGCAAGACAGGGACATAGCTCAATTTATCCCAGAAAACCCATTGGTGACAGCTAGAAGATCCAAGAATTTGGGTGATATATTAGTGAAAAGCCACTATGTAATGCCCCGGTCTAACTATATCTTCCAGTCCAGGGGCCCAAAATGGGGATGCCATACTTGTAACAATTGCACGGCATGCTCATATATTCGCACTGGCAACTGTTTTTTTGACTCTACAGGGCAAAGGGAATACAAGGTGGTTCACCATATATCATGTACAACGGATCAAGTAATATATCTGGCATCCTGCCCATGCGGATTACTATATGTAGGAATGACATCTCGCCAACTCAAAGTGAGGATTTTGGAACATGTCAGAGACATTAAAAGAACTGCAACCATGGAATTGACTGATAATTGGGAAATTGAAAAGCTAAAATCCATCCCAAGACACTTTTTAAAAGAACATGCCAGTGATCACAGAGGCCTGAAAGTGATGGGCATCGACCGTGTCAACATGGGCATCAGAGGAGGCGATGTCATCAAACGCCTATTACAAATAGAGAGTAAATGGATGACCATGCTTAAAACGGTGCAACCACGGGGTCTTAATGAAAGATATTCCTTTTCATGTTTTCTATAACTGCATCATTCTCCCCATGCTTTTTACTTACATTAGACCACATACCTCCAGTATAGTTGCTAAATTCATAATTGCAAAATTGTTATATGATGATGTTGCGGCCTCTAATTTTTATGGTTTTAACGTATATAAGATAAATGTTTGTGAATCTTTGACCTGTTATACGGGGGCTCCAGGGGTGTAGGACTACAGACCCTAGTCAAGGCCAAACATATGTGGTGGTATCAGCCTGTATTTATAGCACAGTGATGATTTTTAGTGGGACGGTTCACATTCTCAATTATTATCAGATTGGGATCATATATGGCAACAGATATATTAGGTTGTCATGGGACATATCCACGGGTCATTTATTATCTTCACATATTATGTACTAATTTCATCATTTACACTTTACATCTAATGTTGTGGATGTATATATTATTAGCACTACCACATTCTATGCACTTCACACTCACTACATATCTCATCATTTACACATACACTCACACTTATTATGATATCTGGGTATACACTCACACTATTGCATCTTAACACTCACTACACATTTTATTATATATACACACAATCACACTTATCATGATACTTTGGTTTAAATTTAATTTTTATTCATACACAATTATATAATTTTATGTTTAATCATTATTTTACTTTCCAGCACTGGCACTTTACGTTTGCACTTGAGCACTGGCACTTTTTTATTCACATCAACACTGCATGCGCTTGTATCAATTTTGCACTATCACGATTGTATATTTGTTTGGTTTGGTTTAGTATGGTTATGAATTCGATTAGTTTCAATATGCATATTCGTTACTACAATCTAAATCATTATGATTAGGATGGTATATGACTACATGACATTGTATTATAGAGTATTACTTATTATTCCCTTTTTGAGCCTTGGTCCTATTCTGTATTTCATTGCATGGCTGCACCACATGTGCCCTTAACTGTTCCCTTAGGTAAAATGGCCGCCGGAATGTGAGCGGTGGGGTGCGCATGCGCGGGGCGGCGGCCGGCTCTGGCGGCGCTTGCGTGGCGGATGGCGTCATCACGCCTGACGTCACGTCCGGCGCCGACGGCGCTGTTTGCCGCACCGCGCGTCATGGCGCTCCTGCACCGCCAGGTACTAAACAGTTCCAGGTGTTAATTTACATTCAGCCAATCACCACATGGGGATAGATATTTAAGATCCCTGGACCCCCACCTCATTACTCCCTGACGAAGCGGTGCGAAACGGCGTTGGAGTGTGAGGTGGGTGACCAGTGGACTGGGACATATAGTACCTACTGGTATTGGTAACCAGCATCCGTGTTTGGGTTTACACATGTGTTTTATTCTAAGCAGCATACTGTAGCAACATAGCACTAGCACTTTACCTTTTGCACTTTATGCTGTATGAATGTTTACATATGCCCTACATTAGTATGTATGTGGATGGAGGGTTACTGTTACAATTAGTCCCAGAAATCTGGTCCCCCGCCTCCCCAGGTCTTGTTTTTAATGTTGCATGTGTTTTTTTCTGTATACTATTTAATAAAATGAATTTTGGTATTTGTAATTATCAGTTTGGTCTGATTTTTCTCATTGGGGTTCCCCATATCTCTTTTTTGGTGTTTCTTTCCTGGGGGATTACAGGATATTATTTTGAGATATTTTGAAATTTTTATATTCTAATTGTAAATTTGTATTTATTATTGTGAAGATAATATACGTCTATACTATGGAATACATAGAGAAACAGGGTGAAAAGGAATTGATTTATCGGTTTGATGCTGGTTTCTCTTGCCCTCAAAATAACTCAACACACAGCCATTAAAGGAGAAGTCCTGGCACATACTTATTGTTGTTCAAAACACCTTGGGAGGAAGTGGGCGAACAAACGAACATGCATTTACCCTCCCGACTCCAGCGATGGGGTACGCTGTCCTCCACTCCAGTTCACAGTCGCTTCTAGAGTGGGGACCTGTGACGGGACATGTCAGGCCTGCTCAGCCATTCAGGCAAGATGGTGGCTTTCTTCCATGTGGTTTCCATATGAAAGAAATACCCCCTCACACCATAAACCATATGGTTAGAAGGGGTATTCCTGAGCATCACCTTTAAAGGAATCAGGGTGAGAGGAATTTTTTTTTTTACCCACCTGGCCTGATCCCCTATCAATGCTATTCTGATGGGACCAGTCCCAGTGTTGAGCACTTCTTCTTGTCTTCTCTGTTCATAGGATATGAGGTGAGTCACCACTATGGCCAGTGATTGGCGGAGTGGGCAAGGAGAGGAGGAAGCGTATACCATTGGGGAACAGCACCATCAAATTGGCAACAGTAGGATAGGTGGCAGGTGAGGTTTCTTTTTCCTGTCTCCCTTTTACGTGGGTATAGTTTTTTTTTTTTCTTTTTCCTCTCTCCCTTTTAGGTGAGTATATATTTTTTTCTTTTTCCTCTCTCCCTTTTAAGTGAGTATATATTTTTTTCTTTTACCTCTCTCCCGTTTAGGTGAGTATAGCTTTTTTTCTTTTTCCTCTCACCCTTTTAGGTGAGTATAGTTTTTTTTCTCTTTCCTCTGACCCTTTTAGGTGAGTATAGCTTTTTTTTTCTTTTTCCTCTCTCCCTTTTAGGTGAGTATAGTTTTTTTCTTTTTCCTCTCTCTCTTTTAGGTAAGTATAGTTTTTTTTTCTTTTCTTTTTCCTCTCACCCTTTTAGGTTAATATTGTTAGGAACCAGACAGCAGGACAAGACAAGTCAGTGAGCCCTAAGCTCAGCCCTGCCCACTGTCCTCTACCTACTTGCCACAATCCGCCCTAAGATGGCGGCGAGAAACTGGGCGGCAGTCCCTGCACTGGCTAGGTGGGACACAAAGACAAGACACAATGAAGAATAGTCGACAGTCCGGGTCACAACAATAGGGCAGCACATTGTCAGTCACAGCAGAAACAAAACACAGATTAACCATGACATGGCCAGACAGAATTAAGCAGGTGAATTCGGGTGTGTCTCCCAACAAAAGTGAGCATATAAACCAGTGTTCACACACTGTAAACAAAACCACAAACAGAATACAAGAATTTCAGCGCCTTCTCGGCCGCACAGCATGAGCCGAGGGGTGCATAATGCTCTGCAAAAATACCATCCTGACAGTACCCCCCCTTTTACGAGGGGCCTCAGGACCCACACAGGACTCAACTTCACTTAGAAGATTGCCATCTGACTCCCATTCATCAGAAGAAGAGTCCATGGCATGGAGAACAGGTTAACCCTTTAAGGACATGGCCCATTTTCGTTTTTACGTTTTCGGTTTTTCCTCCTTGTTTTTAAAAGGTCATAGCACTTGCATTTTTCCACCTAGAAACCCCCATGACCCCTTATTTTTTGCGTCACTAATTGTACTTTGCAATTACAGGCTGAATTTTTGCATAAAGTACACTGCGAAACCAGAAAAAAATTCGAAGTGTGGTGAAATTGAAAAAAAAAACGCATTTCTTTTATTTGGGGGAAATGTGTTTTTACGCCATTCACCCTGGGGTAAAACTGACTTGTTATATATGTTCCTCAAGTCGTTACGATTAAAACGATATATAACATGTATAACTTATATTGTATCTGATGGCCTGTAAAAAATTCAAACCGTTGTTAACCAATATACGTTCCTTAAAATCGCTCCATTCCCAGGCTTATAGCGCTTTTATCCTTTGGTCTATGGGGCTGTGCGAGGTGTCATTTTTTGCGCCATGATGTGATCTTTCTATCGGTACCTTGATTGCTCATATACGTCTTTTTGATCGCTTTTTATTACATTTTTTCTGGATTTGATGCGACCAAAAATGCGCAATTTTGCACTTTGGGATTTTTTTGCGCTGGCGCCGTTTACCGTACGAGATCAGGAATGTGATTAATTAATAGTTCGGGCGATTACGCACGCGGCGATAGCAAACATGTTTATTTATTTATTTATTTGTTTACTTTTATTTAAAACCTGGGAAAAGGGGGGTGATTCAGACTTTTATTAGGGGAGGGGGCTTTTTACTATTAACAACACTTTATTTTTTTTTTTTACACATATACTAGAAGCCCCCATGGGGGACTTCTTGTATATACACTTGGATCTCTCATTGAGATCTCTGCAGCATAGATATGCTGCAGAGATCCATGAGATCGGCACTCGTTTGCTTTCGGCTAGTGCAGCCGAAAACGAACGAGTGCCGAGCCGAGGACGGCGCCATCTTGGACGCGTCCCCGGCCGGCATCAGTAACGGAGATCGCTCCTCCGGGACAAGGTCCCGGAGGAGCGATCTCCCCCACTAGACACCAGGGAAACGTTGCCTCCGGTAATCGGAGGCAGCTGTCAACTTTGACAGCTGCCTCCGATTAGCTAATTAGCGGGCACGGCGATCAGACCGTGCCCGCTAATAGCGGCGGTCCCGGGCTACACGCGGCACCCGGGATCGCGGCACTTCAAAGCGGGGCCGCCGCGCGGCCCCGCTTTGAAGTGCAAGTGAGGACATAGGACGTACCGGTACGTCCTATGTCCTTAAGAGGTTAACTGATGGAACGAGCAGAAGAACATGATAAATTCACATCAGATATGGGCAAATCAGCTACAGTAGGACTTCAAATATTTATTTCACATGAGGGTATCTGTGCGCCCAAGTGACCTTCCTGGGAGTCACCTGGACGCCGATGATCTGGGAGGTGGTTAGCTTGCCGCTTGGGACGCTTGTGGCAGAAATTCATGAAGTGGCTACTGTCACCACAGTAATAGCACAGACCATTGTGTCTACGATGTTCTCGCCTGGTCCTGGCGTCCAATTGTCCCAGCTGCATGGGCTCGTCCTCATGTATATCAGGGATAACAACAGAATGTTTGACAGAGCAGGGGACAGAGGTCTTAGAAGGGTCAGAGCCTACTTTCTCCCTATGTCTGTCACGAAGCCTACGGTCTATGTCGAATAGCCAAATTCATGGCCTGTTTTAGGGTGGAAGGATCTGGGTGTCCTGTCCAGGCATCCTTAATGCCATCAGACAACCCCTGCTTAAATTTGCATCTAAGCGCTGGATCATTCTATCCGGATGGAACGCACCACTGACGGAACTCGGCACAATACTCCTCCACTGGTCGCTTGCCCTGTCTCAAAACTGTCAACTGCCTCTCAGCTGCTGCTGCCCTGTCAGGGTCATCATACAGTAATTCCAATGCGGAGAAAAACTGATCCACAGAAGACAATTCCGTGGCATCTGGAGGCAAAGAAAAGGCCTACTCCTGCGGAGGTCCTTGTAAGAGTGACATAACTATGCCCACTCTCTGGCTCTCATCCCCAGAGGACCGGGGACAAAGTCTGAAAAACAACTTACATCCCTCTCTAAAGTTTCGAAAAGGCTCCTCTCTCGCCCTTGAACCTATCAGGAAGCTGCACTGGAGGTTCTGGGGGAACAGCAGCAGATAGCATGGCATTTTGGCCCAGGAAAGACTCTACCTGCTGCACCCGTTGCGTAAGATCCAGAACAAGCTGGTTGAGACTTTGCATTTGCTCCACCAGAGCTTTCATGGGGTCCATAGCAAGGTGGAGAGAGAGAAGAAAAAAAAAAATTAAGGCTGGTTATTCTGTTAGGAACCGGACAGCAGGAAAAGACAAGACAGTGAGCCCTAAGCTCAGCCCTGCCCACTGTCCTCTACCTACTTGCCACAATCCGCCCTAAGATGGCGGCGAGCACCTGGGCAGCAGTCCCTGCACTGGCTAGGTGGGACACAAAGACAAGACAGACAGACAAAACACAATGAAGAATAGTCGATACCATCCTGACAAATATACTTTTTTTTTTTCTTTTTCTTCTCTCCCTTTTAGAGGAGTACAGTTTTTTTTTCCTCTTACCCTTTTAAAGGGGTACTCCAGTGAGTAACAATTTCTTACTTTTTGTATATAATACAGTTAGATTACTTTGTAACAAAACCTTATTAAAATAAATGCTTCATTTTTTTTTATTTATCTAATATTATACAGGAGTAGTAAAAGGTGATACAGGCCCCTCCGCTGCCATCAATATTTGTATCGAGAACTGCAGGGCTCTTCATGGTCTGGTCCTGCTACCACACAGAAATAGACCCCCCCCCCAAAAACCCTTATCCACCATTATAGTTCTAATATATTGTATTAAAACTGCTTTTAGCAACATATGTGTAACAGATGATCAAGGAGAGGGGAGCAACTCGGAATAAAAGGCTTCTTCAAGGAGTTGGGGGGGGGGGGTTAATTATTGTAAGACCTGATGGTACTAACAGTATGGACAATAAGCAGCGTCAACATCCGATCACAGTGTCAGCAATGACAATATGTTTGGTGGAAAGATCAAACCTCACTGTGATCGAGACTCTGCTGATTTCCCAGGGGCAGGACAACCTATTGCTCTCACCCTTTGTCTGTATTTATAGAACATAAAGTTTCAAGGCAGATGGTCCGGGTCATTGGAGAACGGTAAGAAATTACCCTCAATTGGGACATAAAGAAGAATTTCATTCAGTGAACGCTTTAGATCATGAGTCTCTTTCACAAGGAGTCGCTGGGAACTTCAGGATCTTCTTTATTTTCATTTCAAACTTTTAAAGGGAATGATGGTATTAGTGCTTCCTGGAAGTTCAGTGAAGATACCGCGACGCTAAACCTGAGTATAGGTAAAGGTATTACAAAAATACTTTGCAACTATTAGATATGGAAAAGAAGGCAATATGCAGGATGAATGAAAAATATGGTTCAGGTCACCTCTTGTACAACAATGTAAGTTACTATATAACTCTATGGAATCCAGCATTTGGAAATGTTCACACTACGTATGGCTATGTTCACACTACGTATCTTTCCAGCCGTAGTGCGAACCGCGAATATACGCACGTAGTTTTGAGGTTGATGCGTTCGCTTGAAAGTATACGATATACACCCGCACAATGCACACTACGTATGAGCTTACGGCCGGATCGTATGCGGCGCCGTGAAAAATGAACAAGACCATTGTTTGAGGATGGAAATGTTCCAACTCACGGCCGTGGATTTCCATGCGGTCCCGTACGGAGTACTTATTTCAGCCAAATTGAACATGATTTTTAGATCCAAAAGGTTCTGTGTATTTTATTGGGCTGAGCGAAGATTTCCAAGTAAATGACCTGTTTCAGATCGCTTTGAAACAAGCTAGGAAAGCATAACTCTACTACGGGCGTATGTTCGCGGTTCGCCCGCATGTTCGCAATCCGGCCGCATGTCTATTTTTCCCACGGCCGTACTTTTAGCCACACATGTACGGCTGCGTACGAAATACGGCCGGACTCATACGTAGTGTGAACATAGCCTTAATGTGTATTAGTGTAGTAAATTAACATGGTTCACCAGGACCTAGGGACCTATTACACCAAATGTAGATTGGCCGCAATTGCTTAGTGTAATGGCGCATGTTAAATGACCATGTTCAGCCGACATGCACAATGTCGACTAATTGTGATCTTTTAACATGTTGAGACAACCCGATCATGACAGCGAAGGTCTGCTGCTTGTCGCTCTGTGCAATAGGAATGGCGGCAGCTGACTGCCACTGACTTCAATGGGCAACCCGGACAATCTAAGGATCGTCCAGGCAGCCCCTCCCAAAGGTCCCCACTTGCTATTTGTGCATGTACTCATCTAGCTTATATGCATGAATTAGCACCGTTCCTCAATAGACGGACTCACAGTTTGTTGCTTAAAAGCCAATATTGATTTATTCATATAAGTTCGGGTATATATACTGTACTTGCTTGCGCAATACTTATATGAATAAATCAGTATTGGCATTCAGGAAACGAACTGTGAGTACTTGTCCATCGAACGAGGAGTTGTGCTGTGCCATACATATAAGTTGGATGGGCACAGAGTAAATGGGGTCCTATTAGTGTGAACTTGCATCAGAGTTATGGTGCAGATTGCTGTTTCATATGCAGATGAGAATACCCCTTTAACTTCACTAGTAAGTCGACATGGAATACTGTGTACAGTTTTAGACACCTGTATATAAGGAGGACATGGCTGATCTGGAGCGGGTGCAGAGGAGGACGTAAAGGTAATAAAGGAAAGGGTGGGTTACAGTACCAAGACAGGTTATCAGGTTTGGACCTATTTAGCTTAGAAAAAAAGAGTGACCTATATACTGTCCCTTTAAGACCAGCTTAAGTAGAGCAACTTTAGTGCTGTCCCTTTAAGAGTGACTTTGGCCTGGCCCTTTAAGAACAACTGTAATACTGTCCCTTTAAAAGTGACTTTAGTAATGTCCTATTAAGACTGACTTTGGTACTGTCCTTTTAAGAGTGACTTTGGTACCTTCCCTTTGGTACCTTTAGCTCTGCTACATCATTAACTCACCTCTGCTACATCACTGACTGACCCCTGCTACATCACTGACTCACCTCTGCTACTTCACTGACTCACCTCTGCTGTATCATGCAGGTATCTGCTCTGCTACATCACTGACTTACCTCTGCCACTTCACTGACTCATCTCTGCTACTTCACTGACTCACCTCTGCTACTTAACCGACTCACCTCTGCTGTATCATGCAGGTATTGGCTCTGCTAAATCATTGGCTAAGCTCTGCTGTGTACTGCAGGTATCTGCTCTGCTACATCACTTGCTCAGGTCTGTTGTGTCATATGGGTATCGTCACTGCTACATCACTGGCTCAGCCCTGCTGTGTCGTGCGGGTATCGGCTATGCTAGATTATTGGCTCAGCTCTGCTGTGTCGTGCGGGTGTCGGTTCTGCTATATCACTGGCTCAGCTCTGCTGGTATCGGCTCTACCACATCACTAGTTCAGCTCTGTTGTGTCATGTGGGTATCAGCTCTGCTACATCACTGACAGCTCTGCTGTGTCATGCGGGTATTGCTGTCTCATGCGGGTATCGGCTCTGCTACATCACTGGCTTAGCTCTGCTGTGTCATGCGGGTATCGGCCCTGCTACAACATTTACTGACCTCTGCTACTTTACTGACTGACCTCTACTACTTATAATGGTAAAGAACATTGCTCGATTACCATGACAATCTTACTCATACCAGTGAGCCAAAATTGTTAAAGACCTTCCATCTTCTACATCTTCTATTGGCCAATAGTGGACATGTGACTGCGTGGATGTTGTGAGGCATTGACTGACAAGACCTTAGCATTTCTATTGGCTGCTATATTTCAGCTATTTGCATATGTGCTGTGATTGGCTGTTAGCGTTTACAGTGTGGCCGTTATTTCCTATGGGCCATTATTTCCTATGGTAAATTAGGGGTCTTTAAACGTAAATTTCTTAAAAACGACAAATCCGATCAAAATAAAAAATAGATAGCACACCTGTCACCGCTGAGGGCTTCGAAACACAGTTTGGTTGGAGTTACCCGTAACCACCCCAGATTACCTGTAACTACCCCAGATTACCTGTAACCACCTCAGATTGCCCATCACCACCCCAGATTGCCCGTCACCTCCCCAGATTTCCTGTCACCTCCCCAGATTGCCCGTCACCTCCCCAGATTGCCTGTAACCACCCAGATTGCTTGTAACCCCCCCAGATTGCCCGTAATCCCCCAGATTGCTCGTAACCCCCCCAGATTGCCCGTAACCCCCCAGATTGCCCGTAACCCCCCCAGATTGCCTGTAACCATCCCAGACAGCCGTAATCATCCCAGACAGCTCGTAACCATCCCAGACAGCCCGTAACCATCCCAGACAGCCCATAACCATCGCAGACAGCCCGTAACCATCCCAGACAGCCCATAACCACCACAGATTGCCCGTAACCACCACAGATTGCCACAGACTGCCCGTAGCTACCCCAAATTGCCTGTCACCACCCCAGATTGCTCGCAACCTCCCTAGATTGCCTGTCACCTCCCCAGATTGCCCGTCGCCACCCCCGATTGCCGTTGACACCCCAGATAGCCAGTGAACACCACCGGATTGCCCGTCACCACCCCAGATAGCCAGTGAACACTACCAGATTGCCCATCACCACCCCAGATAGCCAGTGAACACCCCCAGATAGCCAGTAAACACCCCCAGATTTCCCATAACCACCCCATATAGCCAGTAAACACCCCCAGATTGCCCGTAACCACCCCAGATTGCCCGTAACCACCCCAGATTGCCCAAAACCAACCCAGATTGGCACAGACTGCTCGTAACCACCCCAGATTGCCCATAACCATCCCAGATAGCCAGTAAACACTCACATATTGCCTGTAACTAAAATGACACTCCTTCCCTTCTGAGCCCTGCTGTGTGCCCATACAGTGGTTTATGCCCACATATGGGGTACCATTGTACTCAGGAGAACCTCCGTTACAAATGTTGGGGTGCTTTTTCTCCCTTCTTCCTAGGGAAATTGAGAAATTTCAAACTAAACAAACATGTCATTGGAAAAATTATTTTTTTTTTCATTTTTACGGTCTAGTTTTGAATACTTTCCTCCAATACCTGTGGGGTCAAAATGCTCACCGCACACCAAGATGTATTCTTTGAGGGGTGTACTTTCCAAAATGGGGTGACTTTTGGGGGGGTTCTATTCTGCGGACACTACAGGGGAACTGCAAATGCACCTGGCGCTCAGAAACTTCTTCAGCAAAATCATGCACTAAAAATGCTAATTGGCGCCCCCTTCCTTCTGAGCCCGGCTGTGTGCCCATACAGTGGTTTATGCCCACGTATGGGGTACTGTTCTACTCAGAAGAACCTGCGTTACATATACTGGGGTGACTTTTCTCCCCTGTTCCTCTTGAAATTGAGAAATTTCAAACTAAACAAACATATTATTGCAAAAATTCTATTTTTTCATTTTTACTGTCTTCCTTTGAATACTTTCCTCTAATACCTGTGGGGTCAAAATGGTCACCACACCCCAAGATGAATTCTTTGAGGGGTGTAATTTCTAAAATGGGGTGACTTTTGGGGGGTTCTATTCTGCTGACACTACAGGTGCACTGCAAACGCACCTGGTGTGAACTGGAAATGCTAATAGGCGCTCCTTCCCTTCTGAGCCCGGCTGTGTGCCCATACAGTGGTTTATGCCCACATATGGGGTACCGTTGTACTCAGGAGAACCTGCGTTACAAAATTTGGGGTGCATTTTCTCTCATGTTGCTTATGAAAATGAGATATTTTAATCTTAACAAACATATTATTGGAAAATTTCTATTTTCCATTTTTTTCCCGGCCTAATTGTGAATACTTTTCTCAAGCCCCTGTAGGGTTAAAATGCTCATTATACCCCTAGATTAATTCGTTAAGGTGTCTAGTTTCCAAAATGGGGTCACTTATGGGGGTGTCCAGTATACAAGCCTCCTAAATCAACTTAAAAAAATAACTGGTCCATAAAAAAAAAAAATCAGTTTTGGAAATGTAATGTAAATTTCATAATTTGCTGATACATTTCTAAGCCCCGTAACACCCTAAAAAAGTGAAATATGTTTACGAAATGAAGCCAGAATAAAGAGGACATATTGGTAATGTGACTTACTAACTAATTTTTGTCATGTGACTTTCTTTTTTTAGAAGCAAAGAATTTCAAAGTTCGTAAAGTGCACATTTTTCAAATTTTTCATGATATTTTGATGTTTTTCACAAAAAAAAAACACAAGACAGTAACCAAATTTTGCCACTAACATAAAGTACCATATGTTATGAAAAAAACACATCTCAGAATCGCTAGCATATGTTAAAGCATCTCTGAGCTATAAGCACATAAAGTGAGACAGGTCAGATTTTGAAAAAGGAGCCTGGTCATTAAGGTCCAAATAGGCTTGGTCCCTAAGGGGTTAAACCAAAGCAAATATCCCATAAGAAATCATTAAAATGCAGATAATTGGTTCCACACCCCAAAAATAATGATTTTTTTATTCTGAATAACATGTAGAACAGATGAAACAAACAATGAGAAACAGCTGAATATGTGATATTATAAGTTACTGTACAGTATAGTATCGGCATGTGGTGTATAATGTATAGTAAGGGCATAAACCTGATAACACAGCAGCAGGTTGTAGATACAAGATGGAACTGCAGGTCCCCATAATGCAGTAGGGTAGTACAACAGGCTAGAATAGAGAAGCAGGGCTGCTGTCAGAGGTCTGTGTGGTCAAATGACATCAATGGGGTAGGGGGGGGGGGGGGGTGTTCAGCATGGACCAATCAGGAAGTGATAATCACAGAGCTGTGCAGGAGGACAGTGACAGAAACTTTATATACAGCAGTGTGTATAGCTGAGTGTGAGTGCAGGCACATTATAGCAGCAGTGTGTATAGCTGAATGTAAGTGCAGGCACATTATAGCAGCAGAGTGTATAGCTAAGTGTAAGTGCAGGCACATTATAGCAGGAATGGAGAGGATGGGAAACACAAGGGCTGACAGACACTGCAGGGAGCATGAAGGAATGAGCAGGGCAGATGTGGGCACAGTATAGCAGCACTCACTGTCCGGGGAGAGAGGGGTTATAGCTATGAACAGATTTCTCACTGTCCGGTCCCCTTGATGGAAGCCCCAGCCTGAAGTGGATCTGCTATGATTTGGATGGTGAGGGAGACTTCCTGGGTCACAGTACAGAGCTGTAGACCACCCCGTGCCCCCCACCTTCCCCCTACCCCCCAGTACTGGGAGCTCTAAAACCAAAGCAATGCTCTTAATAAACTGTGAGCTCTTCTTGCAAAACGCTTTTAATCCAAAATACTCTTAAACCAAGGTACCACTGTATATAGAAATGCTAATTATTAATTTTTTTTAAAAGCCATCCAGTACTTATCAGCTGCTGTATGCCCTGCAGGAAGTGGTGTATTCTTTCCAGTCTGACACAGTGCTCTCTGCTGTCACCTCTGTCCGGGTCTTATATATGCGCTGCTCCTCAGTTTAGAACCATGAAGAATCCAGATCGTATTAGCGTTCATAAATGTGCAAAATCCTATTATATTATATTGTCAGGCCCCTCCACCATGTTACCTATAGGCAGTAATTGGCTGGCGAGGAGGAGGAACAATTGATATGAAGATATAAGCTTCTGCACGCGGGCCCTTTGCGTGTCGATAATTTCGGCCTATACAGAGCACACGCAGCTAAGATTACAAAAATTACCTTCACACTGACACCATGGAGGCAGGAAAGTTGCCTGTAAGCGCTTCTGTTAATGTGTCCTCTAGTGAAAAGATACCATAAAAATAGCTAGTAATGAATGCCGCCGGGAGATGCTTTGTATTCACCTGAGATTTCCACATTAACCTGCAACAACTGTATTCAGGTCAATATCTGTGTCACATAGATAAATGCCTTTCTTCGTGGCTGAATCCGCTCTCTACGCACTGTCTCTATCAAATAAGTTTTGCAATTTATTTTGCAGACTAGTTACCTTTCATCATGTTCAATATGTTCCCCAGCTGGGCTGAGGATGATGAGGCCTAATTTATGCACGGCCTGCATTTCCCCATCCTTTACAGGCTATTCTTCCAGGAAGCTATAAGAACGCTCTGTCAGTACTGTAGAAATCATCTATACAATAAAGCTAGGGGGTCCTGAACTTGCTTTAGGATCCCTTTAAGTTGTGTGAACTTAAGTGGTGCCATTAACTAAGGTCAGTAGCGTAGCTACCATAGAGGCAGGGTAGGCAGCTGCTATGGGGCCTGTTGGGGAGGGGGGCCCAGAGATGCACAGGGAAGATAATAGTCTCCTGTGTCCTTCTGCTTAACCCCTTATGTACTGCAATGTGTAAGTGACCCAGTGTTCATTTATATGCTGCAACATAAAAAGGGTTAATATGCAGACAACAAGGAGATCTCTATTTAACTGCTATGATAACCCCTGACCTCTGTTCTAGGAAAATGTGCCAGAGGTCAGTGGTTATCAGTGCACAAGCAGTGAAGCAGAGATCCCCTTGTCTTCCTTATTAACCCTTTTGTTGCAGCATATAAGTAAGTACAATGCAGTACATAAGGGGTTAAGCAGAAGGTAGGTGGCTCCTGCACCTATGTATTTAACCATAAGGGCTCCTAATGGGCCCTTATAGTTAAATACAGTGGACTGACAGAGCAAGCAGCCATTGGCTCTCTGCTCTGCCAGTCACTTTTGTAGCTGTAGGCAGGATTCTGGTCACAAGAGATTTTAGTTTTTGGCCACATCACTGAGCTATACTTATGTACTTTGTGTTGGCATAGGGGAGGAGGGGCCCCCTGTACAGATGGGGCCCCTAACTAAGGTATATGTAAGGCTACAGAGGTCAGGGGTGATATGTCCAGGAATATGTGATATGTCCAGGAATATGACCCTTTATGAGGTTTTAAGGGGGTCTCAATTTGCTAAAAGGTCAAATGTGTAAGAATTACAAATAGTAGTAGGCCTCATGCACATGTAATAAGGCTTAAAGGGGCACTAAAGTATCAGAAAATTGTATTCAAATAAAACTGAAAATCAAAAATAATAAAATCACTAATCATTTAGATATATAACTTACTAATATAGTGTTATCACTCAGATATATAACTTACTAATATAGTGTTAGTATTGGCTTCAACAGCTTTTGCATGATTCACCCAAGGCAGGAAATTGAAAATACATGAACTACACAACATGTATTGTCTCCAGTTCCCCGGCTCCACCCTTTCTCTGTAGACAATGCATAATTTTCTGATGTCACAGGAGGCATGGCTGGATCTTGTCTGTGAGCTCTAGCCCCACCCCCTGTGTGATGTCACAATCTCTGACCAGTCCCTCCAGCCTACATTACCATCTCCCTGTCATATGCACAGATACGTATATACAGTGGTACCTTGGTTTAAGAGTAACTTGGTTTAAGAGCGTTTTGGTTTAAGAGCTCACAGTTTTTCAAAATTGTGACTTGGTTTAAGAGCATTGCTTTGGTTTAAGAGCTCCCTGTACTGGGTGGGAGCGCGAGTGGAGGAGGGGCATGGCCTGCATAGCGGGGTCTACAGCCCTGTACTCTGACCCAGGAAGTCTCCCTCACCTTCCAAATCATAGCAGATCCACTTCAGGCTGGGGCTTGCATCAGGGGACAGGACTGTGGTGGTAATCTCTTCATAGCTGTAACCCCTCTCTTCCCGGACATAGAGCGCTGCTATACTGTGCCCACATCTGCCCTGCTCATTCCTTCATGCTCCCTGCAGTCTCTGTCAGTCCTTGTGTTTCCCATCCTCTCCATTACTGTACAGTAACTTATAATATCACAGATTCTGCTGTTTCTGAATGTTTGTTTCATTTGTTTTACATGTTATTCAGAATAATAAATCATTATTTTTGGGGTGTGGAACCAATTGTCTGCATTTCTATGAATTCTTATGGGAAAATTTGCTTTGGTTTAAGAGTGGATTTGGATTACAAGCACAGTCCCGGAACGAATTATGCTCGTAATCCAAGGCACCACTGTATCTTTATTGGGACATTTAGGGAAGGTGAGGAGTGGTTACAGCTTGCTGCCTTGGGATGAATGATGCTACAGAAAGAGCAGACAGGGAGTGTATACAGCAGGTGCTGCAACCTCACTGATTGTACAATAGCCTGCAGCAAAATGAGATGTTCTGTAGATGTTCTTTGGGTAGAGAACTGGTGAGAGTGCTGTGGGAGGGGAATATCAGCATTAAATGGAAAACAATATAATAATCAGACCTCTTCACCATCCTCATCTATTAGCCAGAGCAAACAGAATACAAAGAGCGTCTCTTGCACTGGAGGACCAAACACATCCATTCATTGCATGGACAGCCCATTGACTGGAACTATGTAACGCTTAAAGTCACTGTCATTAAAAATAACTTTTGACATGTCATCAGATATGTCAAAAGTTATTGACTGCAGCTGGTCTCACTGCTGAGACCCACTGTGATCAGGAGATATAGCTGGTATTACAGCATTCGAGTGAATGGGGCTGAGCTGCAATATCAGACACCACCTGTAACTAAGAGTGGCGCTGTTTTTGGATAAAAAGCAAATACTTTTATTTAACCTAAACTTATTTCATGGGCCCTGCGTCTGTATCAGTATTAGATTAGAAGAATGTTTCTTTTCCCTTATACCAAGCAGAAATCTTGAGAATCACTAAATTATACATGATTACTGTATATTTAGATATGTACAGTATATATCCATATATCTAGGCTGTAAGCATCTGCCTGTCCTACTTTATGCATCTCAGTAACGGTTCGTCCCGGCCGCTATCCCATTACTCTTACAATGACGTGACGGTAATTTCTTTGTCAGCATGTCAGGGTAGCCTGTGCCCACTTGTAGTACTTAAACTCTACCAGGCTTATTTGATAAGACAGCGAAGAAGCAAAATGCAACCAACTCATATTCGCTTTTAGCGGCTCCTCACAATCCAGGAAAGCTGCATAATGGAAGTAAATACGATAAATATTTATACCCTGTTTGCAGTTTACGCCACTTTATCTTGACACATTTACGGTGAGATTTACTTCCCCGCACACTGGTAGAGGACATACAGGAGTTGATTACATCCATGGACTATCCCCGGGGCCCGTCATTATATTGGACACTATGGATTATTTAGGAGGATACTCAAGTATATCACTGTTATACGAGAGTAAAGAAGATGCACACTATATATATCACTGTCCTATCGTAAATAAGGACGGAGGCTGCTGCATCACCGCTGATCAACATATCATTAAAGTGGTAAGAAAAGTGGCACATTTCTGCTATCACCGTAGCTGGGGACCCTATTAGGGATTACGTTGGTAAGGGGCTCCGCAGTTTACTTAAACTCGACATACACTATAAGAAACAACATCATTCACTTACATGAAGTTGTGATGCAGTTACAGACCATGAACAGGTGTGGCGCTGTTTCTGGAATAAAGCTGTCATATTTTTCAAATCTCTTATAAAACATGTTTAAATAATCTCTGTATAGCACCCTACAACCACCCCCTATGCACCGATGCACCCTGCCACACCCCTTCTAATAAATATCAGCAGAGCAGGGGTGGGCCACCCGGGGAGATCAGTGCACTAGAAGCTGTAGTCCCACCCCCAGTACATCAAACGCCTTCTAGGGATTTAAAGGGGAACTCTGAAGCTTCCCCCCCCCCCAAATCAACAGGTACCAGAAAGTTATATACAGTAGTAAATTACTTCTATTAAAAAAATCTCAAGTCTACCAGTACTTATCAGCTGGTGTATGTCCTGCAGGAAGTGGTGTGTTCTTTCCAGTCTTACACAGTGCTCTGAGTGAGATGAACTGTCCAAAGCAGAACAAATTTTCTATAGGGGTTTGCTGTGTTTTGACTTTTTGGTCTTTGCACCACCTATTGCCCACCAGTGTCGAGTGACCCGTCCTATAGGGTGACACAAACCCCAGACCTTGTTACCTGGGATGAACAAAATGCTGAGCGTTCCCTGCTTACAGCCACGCTGTGAGATAGAGTTCATAGGCTTCTAGCAACTTTACTGTATCCAGATCAGTTCCTTACTTTCTTTATGGATACTGTCCTGCACTGTGTCTCTCCTTGTCCACGGCGTGGGTTAGAATGATCCCTGACTTGTCCTTTCTAGTGAAGGTTTAACACTGCATAGTGTTGAGAGAGGTTGCTTGAGAAGAAGAGATGTCCACATGTGTCCTGCATCTAGACCACAAGTGAGACTGGCGACCTGGCAGGAGCCAGGGCCCGACTGGACCGCTGTAGAGAGCGTTCTGGCTTGTGTCCTTCCTCTACAGAGTACAAAGACAAAAGACCCTACACTTCCTCTAGCCATGTGACTTCCTTCCTACAGCGCATGTAAGGTGTGCTGTGAGAGGGTGAGGAGTGCGTATGTGAGAAGTAAAGAGAGAGATTATAGGTGAGAAGAAGAAAGAACTCTCATTCGCATACAGATCCATGTGACACACAAATAAACAATAACCCCTTGAGTACTACAGCTGTGCAATAACTGAGCATACATACTTGTAATAATGACACCTTGTGGCGAAACTCTGGTACTACTTCATCAACACTTACACTAAAAAGTACAGGCTTTTACTAATTGTGTAACTAATAGCAACACCCGTGGTGGGACACCACAAATGTATATATCCTTCTGACACCAGTTGATATAAAATAAATAAATTAACTGGCATTCTCCTTTAACTACAAACTGCACAAAAACAGTGCTGAGGATGAAGGTAAGAAACATAACTTCATTCTCCCACCCGTGTGTTATAGGGAGATATAAGTAGGTTAGATGCGTCTAACCTGCTGATAGTGTCCCTTTAACCCCTCATGTACAGACTGCCATTTTTCTGCGCCCGTTTTTGCCCTCCCTATTTGGTCAATTACTTCCAAGAGACCATTCTGACTATACTGTAGAATAGGGATGGGGAAACGTCGTCCCTCCAGCTGTTGCAAAACTACAATTCCCATGATGCCTGGACAGCCGAAGCTTTAGCTTCGGCTGTCCAGGCATGATGGGAATTGTAGTTTTGCGACAGCTGGAGGGACGAAGGTTCCCCATCCCTGCTGTAGAGAGTAGTATGCAGGTTTATTGGATGGCGGACCAGCTGCATGCAGAGCAGGACACAAGTTCTGGGTCTCCTTAGCTGTCACCCTGATACATCAGAACATAATAAATTGACCAGTTTCCAGAGAAACAGAGCAGCCCATCTATCAATGTTCCCCCATCGATCCATTCTCTACCAATCAACTCGGCCACTTTTAGCGGCACTTCACCTGACTCCTCAGATAAGAGCCGGGACTGGCAGCCGCATGGCGGCAATTATAGTGACAGAGACTCTCCAGATAATTCCAGCGATCGGCTCCATCTCTTTGATTCTCCATTCTGCTAAATAACTAGAACGCTAACCAGTAAAATAATGGCTGCTACAACCTTGCATGACCGCCGAACGCTGCAAATCAAAGGCTATTGATTGAGAGGTGTTGCCATAGTAACAAACCTAGTGTCATTTTAACAGTAAGGAAGAGAGACGGACTTGGCACTTCATTGCTTATAGCTGGCGTGTGACACTAAATGTGGTTTACTACTTAATCACCATTAAAACTGACCTTCAATACGACGGCTGCCGTCATCTGCCTTGTATCGGGATGGGGTGTTGGAGGGGAACCGCATTACGTTAAGTGATTTGCATGTCAGTGTCATGGCCGGGGTTAATGCAAATTGCAAACCAGCCGGTGTTGTATAGGATTCTGTGCGACCAGTCACTTGTAATAAAGGTTAAGTAGGTGACATCTGTGTAATATGTATACTGTAGGACACTGACTAAGCAGTCGCTGCAGGATTGTTTTGTTACCCTCACTAAGGGTAGGCTGCATACGTTCTCTTAAAAGCAGGGGCGTAGCTAATGTCTCCTGGGCCCTGGTGCGAGAGGCCAACTTGGCCCCCCCCTCCTTTCACGACCAAGTGATGCTATTGTTGTGTGTGTGTGTATATATATATATATATATATATATATATATATATATATATATATATATACAGTGGTGCCTTGGATTATGAGCATAATTCGTTCCAGGACCGTGCTTGTAATCCAAATCCATTCTTAAACCAAAGCAAATTTTCCTATAAGAAATCATGTAAATGCAGACAATTGGTTCCACACCCCAAATATATTTATTATTCTGTACTGTACAGTAATGGAGAGGATGGGAAACACAAGGGCTGACAGAGACTGCAGGGAGCAGGAAGGAATGAGCAGGGCAGATGTGGGCACATACATGCAGCACTCTCTGTCCGGGGAGAGAGGGGTTACAGCTATGGAGAGATTACCTCCCCCCCCCACAGTCCTGTCCCCTGATGTAAGCCCCAGCCTGAAGGGGATCTGCTATGATTTGGAAGGTGTTTAGAGTACAGTGCTGTAGACCCCGCTATGCAGGCCATGCCCCTTCTCCACTCGCGCTCCCACCCAATACAGGAAGTTCTTAAACCAAAGCAATGCTCTTAAACCAAGTCACAATTTTGAAAAACTGTGAGCTCTTAAACCAAAACGCTCTTAAACGAAGTTACTCTTAAACCAAGGTACCACTGTATGTGTATATATATATATATATATATATATATATATATATATATACATACACACGCACACACACACACCAAGACAGATATTACCTATTACCGCCATACTGTTACCGACCAAATCCTGTATACTGAGACCAATATTACCAGTAATACCAGTATATAGGGAGGAAACATTACCACCACAACCACTACCATCACCACCATATTGTTACTGACCAAATCCAGTATACTAAATCACCTCATCCAGTCATATAGAGGTGGCCCCAGCTCTACACAGGCTCTATACACCATATACATTACTGTGCAGTTATATCAGGTGACTCACAGGAGACGTCTTTTCTGATCAGAGTTCTTTCCTTTTCATCATCTTCTCCATCCGTCCTGGGCCGTTATGAGAACTTCTCCGAGCCACGAATCCACAGAATCTGCCAGACAGACATATTAGGCTCCACACTCTGACACCATCCTCATCTCTCTACACACTGCACATCTGTACTGTCCCCTTTACACCCTCATTTAGTGGGTAGCCCTGACACTATATGACCCCCTAATAATATATTCCCCCCTCTGTGTATTCCCTCTCCCCTTATGTTGCCCCCCCCAAATAGATGGCCCCCTCTACCCCCTCCCTTATAGATGGCCCCCTCTACCCCCTCCCTTATAGATGGCCCCCTCTCTCCTCACCCTCCCTTATGGATGGTCCCCTCTCCCCCCACCCTCCCTTATAGATGGCCCCCTCTCCCCCCACCCTCCCTTATAGATGGTCCCCTTCCCCCCCCCCTCCCTTATAGATGGTCCCCTTCCCCCCCCCCCCCCTCCCTTATAGATGGTCCCCTTCCCCCCCCTCCCTTATAGATAGTCCCCTTTCCCCCCCTCCCTTATAGATGGTCCCCTTTCCCCCCCTCCCTTATAGATGGTCCCCTTTCCCCCCCTCCCTTATAGATGGTCCCCTTTCCCCCCCTCCCTTATAGATGGTCCCCTTTCCCCCCTCCCTTATAGATGGTCCCCTTCCCCCCACCCTCATAGATGGCCCCTCTTTCCCCCCACCCTCATAGATGGCCCCTCTTTCCCCCCACCCTCATAGATGGCTCCTCCTTCCCCCCACCCTCATAGATGGCCCCCCTCTTTCCCCCCACTCTCATAAATGCCCCCCTCTTCCCCCCCCCCACCCTCATAGATGCCCCCTCCTTCCCCCCCACCCTCATAGATGCCCCCCTCCTTTCCCCCCACCCTCATAGATGGCCCCCTCCTTTCCCCCCACCCTCATAGATGGCCCCCCTCTTTCCCCCCACCCTCATAGATGCCCCTCTCCTTCCCCCCCACCCTCATAGATGCCCCCCTCCTTTCCCCCCACCCTCATAGATGCCCCCTCCTTTCCCCCCACCCTCATAGATGGCCCCCCTCTTTCCCCCCACCCTCATAGATGCCCCCCTCCTTTCCCCCCACCCTCATAGATGGCCCCCTCTTTCCCCCCACCCTCATAGATGCCCCCCTCCTTCCCCCCCACCCTCATAGATGCCCCCCTCCTTTCCCCCCCACCCTCATAGATGGCCCCCTCTTTCCCCCACCCTCATAGATGGTCCCCTCTTTCCCCCCACCCTCATAGATGCCCCCCTCCTTTCCCCCCACCCTCATAGATGTCCCCCTCCTTTCCCCCCACCCTCATAGATGGCCCCCTCCTTTCCCCCCACCCTCATAGATGCCCCCCTCCTTTCCCCCCACCCTCATAGATGTCCCCCTCCTTTCCCCCCACCCTCATAGATGTCTCCCTCCTTTCCCCCCACCCGTACAGGCTGATAAAAAAACTAAACTTAACTCACCTGACATCGCGCTTCCACGTTGATCCTCACTCCTTCGATCTGTCCCCGGCTGCTGCGCGGCTGCCACGTCTTATCCCCGGCAGCGCGCGCATCCCAGAACTCCCTGCGCGCCGGAAACCGGAAGTCAGGGCCCAAGGCGCGCAGGGAGTTCTGGGATTCGCGCGCTGCCGGGGGTAAGACGCGACACCCCCGGCAGCAGCGCAGCAGCCGTGGGAAAGACGGAGCCAGACTCTTGTGACCGCAAGCAAAACAATGCTTGCGGTCACAAGAGTGACTGATCGGGGGGCCCCACGGGCCCCCCTTGTGGCGGGCCCGGTCGCGGCGGCGACCCCCGCGACCACGGTGGCTACGCCACTGCTTAAAAGGATATTCTCATTTCAACTAATGTAATTATACTTGTAGGACTCATCATGTTAAATATATTTGCAAATACAATCAGCAACTTGCTTCCTTTTTCTGATATGCTGTTTTTAACCTCTCATTGCATTGTTTACAGCTCATTGTCTAGGTTACCGACCACCACTCTGCTCTAAAAGCTGGGATCAGAATTATATATATATATATAGGGACATTTATCAAGCTTACAGTCGGAGTGTATACCAGGGAGAAGGCGCAGATTCCCCCCCTCTCCCTGGCGTATGCCTGCTGTATTTCCTTCTCACTCAATTGGTGAGCAGAGGGGGCTCATGGAGGGGGGGGGGGGGGTGGCCTCCTCCTGCCCCTCATTTATCATGATTTAATCAAGGGCGTAATTCATAATTTAAATCTACACCTGCTGGATTTGGTACGACAGACGCAGGGTCGGGCACGCAGCTGACTGGATTCGGTAACAGGCACGTGCCTCTTAGTGAATTTGGCTGCTAAAAAAGGGGGTGGGGCCAAATGTAAGACTGCCGTACAAGTACACCGGTCTTGATAAATCCTCCCTATAGTGTATATATACTGTATAATATATCTATAAATATGTATATTATAGGTTTATATAAACCAGTAAGACAACTGCTTATAGAGCAGAGTGGTGGTCGGTAACCTAGACATTGAGCTGTCAGCAGGGGAGTGGAAGATTGGCATATCAGGAGAAGGAGGCAAATTTGCTAAATGAATTAATTTGCAAAATTTTGTAACTTGATGAGTCCTATAAGTATAATTATATTATTTAAAAGGGTTATCTGGGTAACAAAAAAAAAAAATCTAAACAATCTCCCTTCCCGATACCACTCTATGTCTAATATAGATGTATAACCTTTCTTGTGCCCTTTCCCTGTTTTCTTGTCATTCTTATCTTCTCTGGATATCTAAAATCCTCTACTCTGGGTCATCTCTGAGCAACCTCAACTCCCTCTTCCCCCCCTCCCTTTATCTTCACAGTACATGTGATCTCCTCTTCCATAGACTTACATGTATCCCTGAGCCTAGGTTTCTGTAATATGAAAAGTTATAGTTTTATCTCTGCTTGCTGTCAGTGAATGCAGGCATACATACTTGTCTTTGTGTCACAGCTCTGTGTAATGTAAGTGTTATAGATGTTCTTAGAGTCTGGATGGAACTTAAAGGTTTTTATTCACAGTCAGCAAGCAGAGATCTAAACCTACACTACACCCCTCACCCCCAGTAAACAGATGCCCATTATGCAGCACATAGCTACACCATAAGTGGGAAAAAAACAGTCCTGTATCATCTGTGCAATAGTAATGACAGCAGTGGGCAGGAAAGAAAGCTAAGGGGGTGAGTATGCAAATAAACCAATCAGGGTGATGCATGATGGGAAATGTAGTTTCCTATCTTGGTTATAGATCGGCTTTAAGAAAAACTTGTTACTCAGGAATGGCAGCAGATAGAAAGACAGGAGACGGCTCAAAATACTCAGGAGGACTTGGTAAGTAAGACAGCCAGCATTTAATTTTTTCGCTCTTAGGTGGATAACCCCTTTAAGATGGGTATACACCTATGTTCTAGCATATTGAAAGATGCCGTATTCCCTGTAAATACAAGTCACCCTTTGGCTTAGCTGTTATCGGTACACAATATTCCCGGTGCGCTGCTTGTTTTGCCGCTCCATTTCCTTGTTATAGAGGAGTCAGGGTCCAGTGCACAGCCTGGCAACTTTGATTGACCTGTATGTTTCTATTACACGTTCTAGCTTGTTCAATACCTACATCACCTATTATCGACCTGGGCCGCTCACTGGGCATGCTTCTTAGCTGCATAGGTGAATGCTCTATAGCTCAGAATAGCAGCCTTGATGCATCAGTTTCCAGTGCACTAATTCATATTGGTTGGCCTGCACAAGAGCAGGGCCGACGGTGACCATACACCTTCAACAACTGTCTCGGTTGTAGCTGGTCCTTCTCTCCCCCAACATCATCTCCCTCAGCAACTGATTTAGCACCAATGCTTAACTCCAGACTGGTGTACAAGAGAAGAAACTCATGTTAAAGACAGAAATCTATGCTCCTCTATATACTGATTAGTGATGCATACACTATATGCCTTGCTGCTCAGCCCCCCCTAGTTAAAGGGGTACTCCGGCGAAAATCTTTTTCTTTCAAATTTATATAGGTTTGTAATTCACTTCTACTTAAAAATGTCATGTCTTCCAGTACTTATCAGCTGCTGTATGTCCTGCAGTGGTGTTTTCTTTCCAGTCTGACACAGTGTTCTCTGCTGCCACCTCTGTCTGAGATAGGAACTGTCCAGAGCAGGAGAGGTTTTCTATGGGGATTTGCTACTGCTTTGGACAGGTCCTGACATGGACAGAGGTGGCAGCAGAGAGCACTGTGTCAGACTGGAAAGAAAACACCACTTCCTGCAGGACATACAGCAGCTGATAAGTATGGTAAGACTTGCCATTTTTAAATAGAAGTAAATTATGAATCTATATAACCCCTTCAACATTCACAACAAATTGAGAGATTTTAAGGGCCTTATTACACGCAACAATAATAATCTGCCGAGTTAGACCGATTCAGCAGATTATCGCTCAATATAATGAAGACAACAATCGGCTGAAGAAACAATTATTGGCTGATCATTATCCTTTAATCATGTTTAAAAATCATTGGCCGCTGGCTGCCCATCTCTACGTGTATGTGTAAAGTAAAATAATAAATACTATACTTACCTGTCCATGCTTCCTGTGCCCTCCTGGCTTCTCCCCACTCACCACAGCCGAAAGCTGTCTCTGCAGTGAAAGACTGCTCAACCAATCAGTGGCTGCGTCGCTGTCCCATCTCGGCCAGTGATTGGCTGAGAAGCCTGTCACTGTAGACATACTAGCGGTGGCTGCGGTGCGCAGGGAGAGTGCACTGGGGAGTGCGGAAAGGTGAGTAAACCTTTTTAATAGGGCTGGGCGGTATACCGTGAAAATACCGATACCGTCACTGGCGTCGGTTAACCGAGCTTAACTTTGCCAGGACGGTATCTGCGGTATTTTCACTATCAACCCGTCTGAGCGCTGAGCTGCACAGGTTGAAGGTCTCCTGTGTGCTGTCTGTACAGGGACACACAGACAGCACATAGGAGATTTGCACTGTATGTCTGAGCGCCTCTCTCCTCTCCACCCCAAGCCCCCCGTCCATCCTCCGCCTGGCGTGTCAGAGCGCCCGCCTACCTACCCACCCCGCTGTCCATGTCAGCGGGCCCCAACCTGTACGGCGTGTCGGACTGCCTCTCCGCCCGTCCCAGCGGTCCCCCAGCTGCCCGACATATCAGACCGGCCCCCGCACGTCCGTCACTGCTGCCCGGCGTGTGAGAATGCCTGCCCGCACGTTGCAGGGGCTCCCCGAACTTGCGGGAGTGTGAGACTGGCCCTGCTCCCTCCTGTCCATCCCAGCGGCCTCTAACCTGTCCGTCCCGTGGGACCGCCTCCCCGCCCGGCATCCTGCCAGAGATTTAAAGGGGACATGTAACGAGGATGGAGATAGAAGAGAGAGAGAGAGAGGAGGGAGAGATATAGAGGAGAGAGAGAGAGATAGATAGACGAGAGAGATAGGAGAGAGAGAGAGAGAGAGAGAGATAGGAGAGATAGATAGATAGATAGATAGATAGATAGATAGATAGATAGATAGATAGATAGGAGATAGATAGATAGATAGATAGATAGATAGATAGATAGATAGATAGATAGGAGATAGATAGGAGATAGATAGATAGGAGATAGATAGATAGGAGATAGATAGATAGGAGATAGATAGATAGATAGATAGATAGATAGATAGATAGGAGATAGATAGATAGGAGATAGATAGATAGGAGATAGATTAGATAGATTAGATAGATAGGAGATGGATAGATAGATAGATAGGAGATGGATAGATGGATAGGAGATAGATAGATGGATAGGAGATAGATAGATGGATAGATAGATAGATAGATAGATGGATAGGAGATGGATAGATAGATAGATAGATAGATAGATAGATAGATAGATAGATAGGAGATAGATAGATAGATAGATAGATAGATAGATAGATAGATAGGAGATACATAAATAGGAGAGCAGAACACAGTTCATCAAAGACCGTCCTCCTAGTTCAGGCCGCTCCGTGCCTCCGAGTCTTTCTTCTCCGGTCTTCACTCTCAGAGTAGCGTCATCCTTTGTGTCCACTGCCATGTGGTCACGCGGCAGCACTCCCACACCAACTCACCACAGTTCTATTGCAGCGCCCTTTATTCTCTCTCAGAGCCAAATTACCAGAAGGAAAAATAACAAAGAACTGAAACCAGTTGGATGGGAAAGACTTTTTTTTTTTTTTTACACATTTAGGTGCCGTTCCCACTGAGCAAAAGTAGCGGAATGGGAGTCTATGGGAGGCGCGCGCTCTTGCTTTGTCCGCGCTGAAGAATGAACTTGTTCATTCTTCAGCGCGTACAGAGCAGCAGCGCATGCGCCTCCCATAGACTACCATTATGAGCGGGAGGCTAACGGCATTCCGCTGCGGAATTCCGCTACTTTTGCTCAGTGGGAACGGGGCCTTTAGGCTGTAGGAGGTGTATGGCGACGTGATTTTTGAAAGTCTTAAAAAAAAAAAGTTCTTCTCCTGGATCGATAAAGAGAGATAGGAGAGAGAGAGAGAGAGAGAGAGAGATAGG